>NW_005842558.1:290833-297905 GCF_000455745.1 Alligator sinensis | reverse complement strand
CCAGAGCCTGGGATGGTGGCAGCGGGAACCCCAGGCTAGCGGGTGTGCTCCAGGGAAGGGGTCGGCCGGATGGGAGGCACCCCAGGGAGGCACTCGGAGCCTGGAAGGTGGTCGGGAGCAGGGAGGTGGGCGGCTCAACGCAGGAGCGCCCCCTACTGGCCCGCCACAGCAGCACCCTGCATTTATCTACACTGAACCCCATCCTATTCTCGTCTGCTCACTTTTGTAGTCTGTCTCAATCTAGTTGCAGCCTCTCTCTCCCTTTCAGTGTGTCCACCTTGCCCCACATCTTGGTGTCATCAGCAAATTTGGACAGTGTGCTTTCCACCGCATCGTCCAAGTCGCTGATGAAGATGTTATACAGCGCGGGCCCAAGGACCGAGCCCTGGGGTACCCCACTGCTCACATCTTGTCAGGTTGAGTACAACCTATCCACCACTACTCTCTGGGTGCACCCCATCAGCCAACTTTTTACCCATCCAACTGTATAAGCATCAATGCCGCAGTCGCTTAATTTATTGATGAGGATGGGGTGAGAGACAGTGTCAAAGGCCTTCTTAAAGTCTAGAAAGACTACGTCCACAGCGACACCATCATCCAGGGATTTAGTTACTTGGTCGTAAAAGGCAATCAGGTTGGTCTGGCAGGACCTGCCTTTGGTGAACCCATGCTGGTTGCCCCGGGGCATGATCTCCCCTGCAGGCCCCCCTCAGATGTGCTCCTTGATGATTCTCTCCAAGAGCTTCCCAAGCACCGAGGTGAAGCTTACAGGCCTATAGTTACTTGGGTCCTACTTCCTCCCTGTCTAGAAAATTGGGACCACATTAGCCAGTTTCCAATCCCCCGGCACCTGTCCAGATGACCACGAATGCTCATACAGCCAGGCCAAGGGCTCCTGTATGACCCCTGCCAGCTCCCTCAACACCCTTGGGTGGAGGGCATCTGGACCTGAAGATTTCAAAATGTCTAGCCCTTCCAGAAGATCCCTAACTACATCTGCACTGACTGAAGGCCTGACAGAGCTATCCCCGAGATTGCCCCTACCTCTGGTAGGAGGGATGTCCCGGTCCCTGTTTAAGAAAACCGAGGCAAAGAAACTGTTAAAAATATCAGCTTTCTCATCTGGCGTAGCCACAAGATTACCATTTGTGTCTTGCAGGGGCCCTACATTGCCTGGTGCCCTGTTCTTGCTCCCAATGTACTTGAAAAAGGACTTCTTGTTGTCCTTAATCCCGGATGCTAGCCTGAGTTCCATCTTTATTCAGCTCCTTGTTCTTTCAGCTCCTTGTAGGCCTTACTTTCCAAGCCCTCCATCATCCTTGTTGCCCTCTCAAACATCTCCATGGCCTTGTCAAATGTGGGGCCAAAACCCCACCTGACACTCTAGATCAGAGCAAATCAGCATGCAGCAGGCAGGTGCTATCTTCTAACATCTGGCACCTAAAATGCCATGTGTTCCATCCACACATCCACAAACCTTTTCTTCAGTCCAGGGGCATCACACTGCAGGGACCTATAGAGTCTGGGAGCCACCAAGACCCCCAGCTCCATCCCCAAGGTGCTGCTGTCCAGCCAGACATTCCTCCCCAAAACTTGCATGAGCATCTGGGATAATCTCCCCCGCCAGGCGGGTGCATTTGCCAGGACTGGGTCTCTCCCTCCTTCAGCCAGCAGTTCCCAGTGGGAGTAGGGCCTGGGGAAAGGCATTGCCTGCAGGGGAAGGGGGCATCTCAGCATAGACACTGAGGGGACCTCAGGGGGCTGCAGTGCAGACCCTATACTGGGGTAGGGGGCAGCAGGGTGGGAATGCAGCCCCCATGGGTGGGCAGATGGCTTCTGGGAAGGGTGGGGGGAAACCCATGTTCAGCTGCCCCAGGGCAAAAAAGGGAGCCCCAGGGCATTAACCCTTTCCCAGTCATGGGAATTAACTAGTTAATTAACTAGTTAAGTTAAAGAACTGGCTAAATTTAACTTGAAATAGTTAAATATTTCAGCTGTCAACTTCTAACTTTATCTTGTTAAAAGAAAAGGTTAACTTTAACTTTATTAAAAGTATAATTTAAAAGTTTAAAAAAATGAAATCCAGCTTTTCCAGAGTTTTTCCTGACACAACCACTCTCTAGGACTTACATGGAATGATATTTCTTTATTGAAACTCTAGGATTTCTTGTAGGAGAGACTTAGAGTAGTGTGCCTTCCTATGAGATACAGTCTCTTAAGAACTGCAAGTCCCAGTTAGTTCATGCTGGCATTTTCTGTGCATTTACAAAAGTCAACGGGGCAGCCAGTTGGCTGCAGGAGAGGGAACAAGCACAAGCAAGCAGAGACATTGATCCCAGTAAGAGTGGGAGCAAGTAGTGAGGGTGAAGAAGATGCTGACTTTTTAAAATTTAATGAAGATCAGAACTAGTAGCCCAGGGTCCAAGAAGTTGAGCTTACTTCTCATCTGTGAGAAACTTATCTGAGATGTCATCTACTATGAAAAAATTATCCATCCATTATAACACAGGCATTCCCTCATCTGCTCACGTAGAGTGACTGTTCAGTAGCGGGGGCTTAGTTTTGCAAGACTGAAGAGGAAAATTGTCAGATGTAAATTTGGAAATGCAGCTTTTGCTGAAGTTCAATAAGCATCGCAGTGCTTCAAGTCGCAGTATGCCAGAACTCCACTGTGTATCTTGAGTCCATGAGTTACTGTACCTACTACCTAGGAGGCTGATGAAGTGCAATTCATAGGCCCAGCTCTGAAAGGTGGCTTGTACATACAAACAAGCACCTAACCTCATTGCCGGAACTGCAGCCAACTTCCTACAGCTCAAAACAGAAAACCTGCCAACTATCTCCAGTACCCCCACAAACTGCACACCAGAGTCTATCAAAGACCACAAAACCCAAGTGCCTGTGGGGGCACATTCCTCACCAAAAAAACACTTTGACTCCAGTCTCTCAGGCCTGATCCTGAGAGGGAACAAATTACAATGCAAACCACTTTTCAGATCTGGGCCTTTGAACTGCACTTCATCAAGTTATTGCTCCTCCTACCCAGGGGATCATTGGTCCTGGCATTTACGGGGCTGCCGTGCCACCAGCAGTCCCACCAGGTCTCCCACCCTGGCAGGGTGCAGTTTTAGTGGTCATGCCTAGGACCTGGGGCCTCCTCCTTCCCCATAGCCCCAATCCCATACCTCCAAGTTCATCCTGGCAGGGGAATGAGCTCAGCAGGGACATGTTCTTCCCCTGCTGGCAGTTGATGCAGTTAGTGCCCCCTCCAGCTGACAGCAGGGCATTATTTGGCTTTTAAAAAATTCAAAAAATGAAATTGGTGCAGACAGTGAGGAGGGTGGCACTCAGTCCATCTGCAGGTGGAGCTTGGGGAACCCCAGCAGCAGGAGGTTCACCTTTAGCAACACCAGCTGCTCCACCAATGTAGGATCCAAGCAGGTGCGGTGGGGTGTGACAACATCCCCAGCAATGCTGAGCACTTGGAACACTGGTTGGGGCCCAGCCCCTGCCACATCTGGCTGTGGTTTGCCCAGTAGGCCAAGGGGTCGCAGTCCAGTGGCTCCACATCCTCAGTGAGATAGGTAGCCACTCAAGCGTCAGTGGTATCTGCCTGAGGCTGAGGTCTGGTGCGTTTGGACCCCAGCATTGAAGCCATGCCCATGGCCCACATTGGCAGTGGCTGGCGTGGAGGAGGCTGGCTGTTGCTGGTGCTGGCGCTGGTGCTGGGAGTGCTGGCACGGAAAAGTGGATCCCCCTCTTCCACATCCCCTCACCTCTGCACTTCAGCCTCCTTGACTTTGTTCACCAGCACCTGAAACCTGCATCCAGTGATTGAGGGTTTTGGGGCTGCCAGTGCACGTGCTGCCTTTCAACCTTGGGTCACATGTGCCAGCCATCATGTGGACTGTACTGGACCCCAAGGGACCCAGACATCACCTGATGCCCTCTTTTAGCTGCCTCACCAGTGCTTGCATGTCTGGTGACAGTGGCCTGCCCCAGCCAGGAACATTGATCCCCTGGAACTTCTCCATTTGGTTCCCCAGTTCCCTCACTAGGGGATCACCTGGCTGAGGAGGGCACTGCCAGAGCTAAGGGTCTCAGTCGCCTTGAGGAAGGGCTTGAGGACCACCAACGACTGGATGATGGTACCCCACTCAGCTCTGAGGCGCTGATCCCAATCTCCCCAACCAAGGCCATCTCATGGATGGCCTTCTGTAGCTCCAGCAGCCTCTTGAGCATCAGGTGTGTGGAGTTCCACCGAGTCTCCACATCCTGTATGATTCTGTGCTGAGGGATGCTCAGCTCTGCCTGTTTCTCCCACATCACCTTGCCCCCCAATGCTGCTGTGGAAGTAGCCCTCCACCTTCCTGCATTTTGAAATCAGCTGGCTTGTAGCAGTAGTGGTGGCAGTGCTGACACTCTCAGCCCTGTCTCCCTCCAAAGCATCCCTCACTATTAGATGCAGCCTGTGTGCCACACAGTAGATGCCAACAAAGTTGGCATCATGGACAGCCTTCACTAAATTGGCCCCATTGTCAGTGAAAATGAACCTGCGGGTGAGCTTGGCCTGCCCAACGAGCCACCCCTGCACCATGCGGTTCATGGCCCCCATGATCTCCCTTGCCATGTGGGACTCATCCAGCAACTCGGCTTGCAGTAGAGCCCACCGATGGCCTGACTGATCGCAACAGTGCCCCGTGACGGAGAGGTAAGTGTGCTCGCCACCCTGGCTGCTCCAGATGTCGGAGGTGAAGTGCAAGTCTACCTGCAGCCCTGCCTTGTGCAGCTCCTCCCTCAAGTACTCCCTGCATGTCTCATACAGGGAGGGCACCACCACCCTGCTAAAGGTGGTGTGTGTGGGCACTTAGTAAAATGGGACCAGAACTGCTATGAACCACTTGAACCCTGGCCACTCAACTAGGGAGAAGGGCTGGCTATCCAGAGCAAGCATCTCCCCCATGCTCTGGGGGATCTTGCTTGCCTTGGGAACACTCCCCACTTTCTGTCCACCTTTTCCCCGCTGGTCCAGCATGGCCTGCCTCTGCTTTGGGGGCAAGGGGGCTTTGGAGTGAGTGTGAGACTTCCCTTTTGGCACACTCACACTGGTGCCAGGCTGAGCAGCAAGAAGGGCAAGGGGGTGGTGCCTCCTCAGATGCAGCAGCATGGCCGCGATGGAAAAGTGTCTCACATCCTTGCTACAGCTCACGTGCCTTTGGTAGTGCTGGCAGATGGCAAATCTGGGATCATCTGCCACCTTAAAATGATCCCAAACTACACTACTCCCCCGCTTCTGGGTTGAGGGTGAGGATCCTGCCTTTTCTCGCTTCTTAGCAGGCTGAGGCTGAACAGCAGCAGGAGCTTCCCCAGCTGAGCCACTTGCATGCACAACCTCAGCCTCCTCCGAGGTGCTGCTTTCTGAAGGAGACCTGGGTCTAGGGGAAACTTGAGGGGGGTGGGGGGTGGTGTGCAAGCAATCTGTGCCTAACTGCACAGTGATAGATCACACTGGCAGGGAAAACACACCTTTTATTTTTCAAAGTTTCCAAAAAAAAAGAGCAAATATAAATTCAAAGAAATAAATTGAAGAAGAATAGTAATACTAATAATAATTGAATAGAATAGCTAAGCTCAGCTAAATCCTACCCACTCCTTTATAACAAGAAAAAGGAGCAGGCAAGTTCAACTAGTACTGAGCTAGCAAGCCACAATGCCTCAGTCTGAGCGTTCCTCTGTCACACAGTTACCGACAGGGAACAAGCTGGGAAAAGGGTCAGAATGCCTCCAAACAGAGGCTTTTATGCTCTTTCTAGTTCCACCCCACAGACGCTGCCATTGGAAAGGTAGCCAGGGAGAAATCCTTTTCGCTGGCTGCCTACAGATGTCAGTCTTCCCCCACTGCCCTTCCCCTGCCCCCGCTCCCAGTCTCCATCCCTCCCCCCGCTCCCACTTCCTCTTCTAATTGTAAATCAAGGCATGAAAAGCATCTGAAGCATCCAAAGGAGATCCAAAGCACTTCAGACGTTCCGACCCTCTTTGGATAACTTTCCTGAGCCTGCGCTTCGATCTGGGTGTGCCGCTTCGGACGCTGAAGTGTCTGAAATGGCATCAGATCCGAAGTGGGATCCAAAGACTTGCACAGCCCTAATGGGCATCTGGAATAATCTCCCCCTGGAAGGGGCACTTGTCAGTACTGGGGTTCCTCTTTCTTCAGCGAGCAGTTCCCTGTTTTCTTTTTTTTTTTTGCAAAATTTTTATTTCTATAATTATTTGTTTTTTGCAAAAATATTATTTCTATAAATATGAATATAAATATATGTGTGTGTATTTATATATTTATAAATATATATATAACTCCACCTCCAACACTCTGCCAAGTGGCCCCTGTGGTTCACTTGGCAGATCAAAGCACATTACGCAGTGCCCATGCACCCATCTCCATTCCTGTACCCCCACCTGCTGCCATCCTCAGAGGGCTTGTCCCTGGATAAGTCTATGCCAGACCCCTCTCCACCAGGTGAGGTCTGCCATTTCTTTCCCATCATCCTCTTCTGTCTTCCTGTGGTACCAGTACATTTCACTCAGCCCCATTTTAATACAGTCCTTGACTGTGAGGTCTGAGTGTCTGTTGACGAGCAGGTCCCTGGCTTTCCACGGTGCAGACCTGAAGCAGGAGATGAACTGGCCGAAGTGAGCTGCCGGGGTCCCTTGCTGTCTGGTCAAGTGTTCATAGAGGACCACTTCCCTGGTCTGGTCTCTGAAACCTGTCCCCACAAGGAGAAGCACACAGACTTCCTTCCACACCTCCCTGGCGTATGGGCAGTCCCAGAAGAGGTGGTCGATCATTTCTGCCTGCCAGCGGCAGGGCTGTGCTGGGCAGTTTGATGGACCTCTCTGCCTGGTGCTGTTTCTCCACGACCGAACGGGGAGTGCCCAGTGGGCTGCCTGCCAGTTCAGGTCCTTGTGCTTCTTCTGCAGATCCTTGTGGAAGACTCGCTCCCACACAGCCTGCCAACTATCACCAGGTAGTAAGTCTATGGGCAATATGGTGCATCTTTCCCTTACGGCCCCC
>NW_005842558.1:288019-290665 GCF_000455745.1 Alligator sinensis | reverse complement strand
CCAGGGAGGGAGGGGCAAACCCCATTCCAGCTGCCCCTGGGTTGAATGCAGAGTCCTGGGGTATTAACCCTTTCCTGCTTGCACTCCAGTAGTGTGGAAGGGGCCATACAGCGGCTCCCAGAGCAGATATATGACCTTGCTCCCGGGGTCCTAGGACATGGCTAAGGGTGGGTGGGAGCTGGCTTATGGTTGCAGAGGAAAGACAGTGGTTGTGGGGAATCCAGGCTGGGTGGTTGTGTCAGGGCAGGGGGCCGGGGCCTGGGCTGGGAGCTGCAAGGGAGGAGGAACAGGGAGGAAGGTCTCAGGGAAGGGGTTACACCTTGCTTCCTGCCCTGGGGGACCTTTCAGCTTGCTCTCTTCTGTTGGACACTTGGTGCTGCTGACAAGTCTGAGACCCCCACATGGCTCATTGCATGGATTCTCTCCCATGCGGGGAGGGGGTAAAAGCCCTGCAAAGAGCAGACTCCAGCCCTCCGGCCTCTCCCTGAGAAGGCAGCAGGAAGCAGATGTGGGGGTGGCACAGCACCAAGTTCTCTCTTTGTGGGCTTTCACTGGAACCAGAGCTCTCTCCCTCTACCACCATGGGTTCATTAGAGGCAGGTCCTGTCAGACCAACCTGGTGGCCTTCTATGGCCAGGTCACAAGATCCTTGGACACAGGGTTAGCAGTGGACGTAGTCTTTGTGGACTTTAGGACGCCCTTCGACACTGTCACCCTCCCGCCCTTTGACACTGTCACCCCATTCTCATTAAAAAAACTAGGGAACTGTGGTGTTGACACCTACACATTTAGGTGGGTCACTAAGTGGCTGGAGGGCGGCACCCAGAGAGTGGTGGTGGATGGTTTCGGGTGCAGGGAGCAGGGTGGGAATGCAGCCCCCAGGGCTGGGTAGGTGGCTACCAGGGAGGGAGGGGCAAACCCCATTCCAGCTGCCCCTGGGCTGAATGCAGAGCCCTAGGGTATTAACTCTTTCCTGCTTGCACTCCAGTAGTGTGGAAGGGGCCACACAGCATAGGCTGCAATTGGACCTAGACAGGTTACAGGGGTGGGTGGATGAGAACAGGATGGGTTTCAACACTGACAAGTGCAAGGTGCTGCACCTGGGGAGGAAGAACCAGCAGCAGACCTACAGGCTGGGGAACTCCCTTCTCATCAGTGCAGAGGCAGAAAAGGATCTTGGAGTCATTACTGATGCCAAAACGAATATGGGCCGACCAATGTGGGGATGCGGTCAGGAAGGCCAACTATACCTTGTCGTGCGTCCACAGATGCATTACGAGCAGGTCCAAGGAGGTGATCCTCCCCCTCTATGTGACATTGGTCAGGCTGCAGTTGGAGTACTGCGTCCAGCTCTGGGCACCGAACTTCAGGAGGGATGTGGACAGCATGGAGAGGGTCCAGAGGAGGGCCAGTTGCATGATCAGGGGGCAGCAGGGCAGGCCCTACGAGGAGAGGATACGGGCCCTGAATCTGTTCAGCCTCCACAAGAGAAGGCTGAGGAGGATCTAGTGGCCTGTTACAAACGAGTCAGGGGGGACCAGCACGGTCTACTTCTAACTGCTGACATTACAACTTCTCCTTTCTTAGCTGTTTTGTTTTTTCATATCATCTGCTTCTTCTTTATTAGTCATACATACTGCAATCACACCCTCTATTGCTTATGAGAGCTATTTGTGATACATTTTCTAACTGACCCGCTACATTTCCTGCTTTGACTCAGTCTCTTGCCTTAGCTTTCCCTAGGCTGGCAACTGAGTTTTAGCCAATTAGGTTTAAATAGGCTAACCATACAGGGACTGTGGCAGAAATGCCACCGTCTGTGCCCCTCTCCAGAGATCTGTCTCTGCCAGCGTGAGAGGCTGGTGTTGAATCCCTCAAGGAGGGGGATCTCCCTCCCTGCCTACATGACAAAAGCCTGGTGCCTCGGAGGCGGATGCTCTGGTCACCTGTGGGGGGGAGGGAAAAGCCCCGCTCACCGGCCCAGGTAGCCAGTGATGCTTTTTTAGATTGGTTGGCTTGTGGCCATCACGGGCAGCTTTGATTGGACTGCGGGGCTCAGGTCAGAGAGGTTATAAAAAGGCCTGGGCCAGGAAGAAGGCAGCCATTAGCCATGCGGTCATCCAGGTGAATCTGAACCTGGCTCTCTCTTCATAACCCATGCTCAAAGAGTGACCTGCCTCCAGAGGGAAACTCCAACCACCTCTGGATGTTGCGTGTGAGTAAGCTACTCGAGATCAGGCTAGATATTTAGCTTACAGTAACTCAGATGCGTGTTTAAACGGCTACCTCAGCCATGCTGGTTTGCTTTATGGGATTCCTCTGATATTCCTCTGATATTGCTCTACCTTCTATCCTGTTCCCGCCCTACCCCTGTAATCAATAAAGTTCTCCTTGTGACCGGTGTGGAGACTTATTGAGGGGTGGGTCTGAATTATGCCGAGGAGGCCCCTTAGGTGTGTGGACTAAGGGAGGCTTCCCTAATCAGCCCCTGACTTGGGGAAGTGCCCAAGTGCCTGTATTGGGTCTAGCACCCATTGGAGAATCAGGCCTGTGTTCTCCAAGGTGCACAGAGCCAGAAGTGAGTCCAGAGCCTTGGATGGTGGCAGCGGGAACCCCAGGCTAGCGGGTGTGCTCCAGGGAAGGGGT
>NW_005842558.1:285717-287990 GCF_000455745.1 Alligator sinensis | reverse complement strand
AGGCACCCCAAGGGAGGCACTCGGAGCCTGGAAGGTGGTCGGGCGCAGGGAGGTGGGCGGCTCAACGCAGGAGTGCCCCCTACTGGCCCGCCACAGGGATCAGGTAATGTCCGGCCCGAGATACCTCCCAAACCTTACTACCAATTTTAGCAAACCCCTTTAAAATGCCTCCTAACAGCTAGTCAGAGAGAGGAACAGATTTTAGTATCTTCGCATAAAAGCAATAAAAAACAGATACCTGACTGCCTCCGAAGGGCTGGATAATGATAAATAATTTAATTTTTTCATATCATCTGCTTCTTCTTTATTAGTCATATATATTGCATTCATACCCTCTATTGCTTCCACGGCTTATTAGTGATAAATTGTCTAACCTAGTGGCTACACTGGGGCCTGTGGGGAGCCATTGCTCTGTGGCATAACTGCTATGGCCTGATCCTGCAAACCTACCTGCCAAAGCCAGGGCAGTGGGGCCAAGCTCAGGGTGGGCAATACCTCCCAGCAGCCTCAGGGCACAGAAGCAGTAATCTGTGGTGGGGGCAGTAGGAGGTGCTGTGCTGCAGAGGGGGCAGAAGGGGCATTCTCCTAGGCAGCCCCAGTACCCCCAGTCCTAGACAGGGGCTTATACATTGCCCCAGCCTGATGGAAGGGCGGAGTGGGAGGGGGCCTTCCCTCCCGCAGCAGATGATTGGCCAGACACAGGTGTTGGCTTCTGTGGGCAGGAAGAAAAAAGGAGAAGTTGATGTAGGTGGGTGTAAGAGCTACCAGGGCCCCACTCCCGGCTGCCCTGCGATGATGCAGCAGCTTCCTCTCCTCCTCCCTGGCTTCTTTGTGGCATGGTGGTCCCTGCTCGGTGTGCGGAGGGCCCAGATTCTGGAGCTGGGACTGGTGGGGTGCTTGTGCAAGATTCGGGGTGGGCCTTGCCCCACCACTGACCCTTGCTTTCTTTGCAGCCTTCCCCATGTCATCCCCCATGCCCTCCATGCCACCCCCCCATGGAACCCCAGATTCTTTGGCTGCTGGTGACCATGGTCTTCCATGACACCACCAGATCAGCTGACACCCAGGGCACTGTGCTGCTGGGTGATGTCCCTACCCATGCCATGGACTGTGGTACCTGCCCCATCCGCTTCTACCAGCCCTGGGCCCGTCAGAGGATGTCCCCTGAGCAGTGGGATGACCTGGAGAAAGCTATTCATCTCTACCTGGTGCTTATCACTGATACAATTGTCACCGTGGTGCAAGGGACTGGCGTGAACTATGAGTATAAAGAGCTTGGGGTGGGGGCTGAGCACTGACATGCTCGTTGCAGCTGTCTCCCACCTGGCAGGGTTGGGGCCACCAGGGTCCTTGTGGTGCCTGGCACTGGACAATGCCCCTTTGAGTGGATGCAGGCAGGACCTGAGCTTGATTGGAGAGGCCCTGCCACACCCTGGGTATTTTAATGGCTGTCAGAGGAGGTACCAGGAGGATCTTGAAAAGATGAAATGGTTGTCTAGCCACAAAGAAAGGATAGAGTGTCCCTGGCACCGTGCCACCATCTCCTCACCTTCCCAATAGCCCCATCCCTGCTCCCCTGAGCCTCACAGTGTACCCCAAATCCTCTTCCAGTCCCCTTTGTGATGCAGATCCTCATGGGCTGTGAGATCCTTCCCAATGGCACCTCCCACAGCTTTTACCTGAGCACGCGGGACAGGCACAGCTTGGTGAGGTTCAACCTGGCCACGGGTGAGTGGGTGGCTGCACCCGGGGATAAGATGGCCCAGCGGATTCACCGTAGTTTCTTCCAGGACCCGGTCACATCCAGCCACCTCCAGTTCCTGCTCCAGTACACGTGCATCACTGAGATCCTGAGCTTTGCCTACTACGGGAAGGAGAAGTGGGAAGGGTGAGGCCAGACCTGTACTGGCATAATCCCCCCTGCCCTCCCACCCTGCCACCCTCTGGCTGACATGGAGCTGTCTGCTGGGGAGGAAGCAGTTGCTGCTTCTATCCAGGCCTTGCCTGGGCTGAGATGCAGCTGTCTCTAGGATGAGGCACCTCCACTGGGATCCTTCACGCAGCTGGATGTGCAGTTGCCTTTTGTGTCATGGATACCCTAACCACGCCTCTGTGTGCCATCCCCAGAACGCCTGGTGGCTGTGGTGTTTGCCCGGCAGCCTCCTGTTGCTGCAGAGCTCCCACTGCTGCTGGTTTGCCGGGTCACTGGCTTCTACCCACGGTCCATTCGTGTGACCTGGCTGCAGGACGGTGAGGAGGTGACTCCAGGCCCG
>NW_005842558.1:281739-285337 GCF_000455745.1 Alligator sinensis | reverse complement strand
TTGGGTGGAGCAGAGGCAGCAGGGGCTCCTGGGAGGCAGGTGAGGGGTTGCTGTGGTTCCACTCCCAGCTCTCCCACTCCTTTAGGGCCTGGAGGGCACTGGGCAGTGGGCCTGGCTGTGGGCATTGTCATTTCATTGCTGGCTGCAGCAGGTTTGGCCGCTGTCCTGTGGTGGATGAGACACCGTGAGTCCTTCTCCCTTCCCCACAGGACAAAGGGTTGGTGCCCACAGCCTGTGCACCCTGAGCACACCACCCTCTGTCTCTCTTTGCAGGATCCACGTTGCCAGAGCAGAGAAACAGTATGGGACTGTAGCTGTTTCCTGCACCCCTGAGTTCTTCAGTGGCTGTGGTCCTTCACCTAAGCAAGACCAGCCAGGCCCCAAACCCTTTGGTCAGCAAAAAGGGGTTGGTCAGGCTAGAAGCCCAGACACTTGAGTTGCATGCCAGCTCTGGTGGGAGAATGATGTTGGGTGGCAGGTGTGGGTGTAGTTAGGGTCACGTTGGGCTGGGAGCCAGGGCACCAGGATTCTCTCTTGGGTTAGGGAGGGGATTGGGGCTGGTGTGCTAGAGCAAAGGGGACTGGGAAACAGGATGCATGCTTTCCCTTTCATTTGATGTATCCAAAATAAAATCCTTGGGATCAATCCTGACTTCTGCTCATCATGTCTTTTCTAATTCTGCCCCTATAGCTAACAGAGAGGGCATCTGCGGCTTCAGAGGCTGCTACACCTTGGCCCAGGCAAGGTATTGATACAAGCAGTGATAGCTCCCTCCCTCAAAGGCAGATTCATGTCAGCCAGAAGGGCTTATCCAAGTCTGGCCTCACACTGCCTCTCCAGCATCTCCTTTGCATAGTAGATGAAGCTTAGGGCCTTGGGAATGCTAGTATTACAGAGTAGGAATTGCAGCTGGCTGGACATACCCCAGTCCTGGTTGTATCCCTTGTGGATCCTCTGGGCTTCTCAACCCTGGTATGGCCCCACAGCCTCCCATGGCCAGGGAGAAGACCACCAGGTCCTGCCTATCCAGTGAGGTTCTGGATCATGAAGGGGATGGAAGAGGAGTGGGGTGATGGGCACTGTCAGGCTTGGGGAGCAGCGAGGGAGCTGATGGGCAGCCTACAACTTGGTGTCATGATGCCAGGGCCTCACCAACCCCATCTTCATGGCTGGATGATAACTTTGGCATTGCACAATCATCCTGGAACCTCCTCTGATAGCCATTAAAATACCCAGGCTGTGTCAGAGCAACCCCCATCCCCAAACCCCACAGGGGTCCGCCCTGGATTCTCCCATGTGCGTGTTGTCCAGTTCCAGGGACCATAAGAATCCTGATGGCCTCGATCCTCCAGGGACATGGTGGGAGATAGATACAATGAGCGTATCGGTGTTCAGCCACACCCTGCAGTCCCAGTACTCACAGCCTATGCTGGCATCCCACGCTGGCAGTCATCTTGGTGATGAGCACCAGGTAGAAATACACAACTTGCTGCAGGTCACCCCACAGCTTGGGGGACATCCTTGGTGAGCCCAGGGGTGACAGCAGTGGATGGGCAGGTGTCATAGTCCAGGACATGGGTGGGAACGTTGTGGAAGAGCATGGTCATCAGAAGCTGGAGTGTGTTGGACCCCATGGGGAGTGGAACAGGGAAGGCTGAGGATGGCATAGGGAAGACTTGGGGAAAGCAAGGGTCAGCAGTGGGACAATGCCCACCCCTGGCCTTGAAGAGGCCCCCGGGTATGCAGCCCCGTGAACTCTCTCTGGCACCGGCCATAGGATTAGGATCCTGCATGCACTGAGAAGAGCCCCCCACACCACAGAGAGTCTAGGGAAGCAGAGGGGAAGCTGAGGCATTGTTGCAGCCAGGAGGAGGGACACAGTTGCTCTCGCAGCTGCCTATGCCAACTAATTCCTTTGTCTTCCTGCCCACTGAGGTCACCACCCTGTGCCCAGGCAGTTGCCTGCCAGCACAGGGAAGTGGTCCACTCCACTCCAGCTGTTCCAGCCCTGCTGCTTCCTCCTGGGTTAAGGCAACATTACTTTAAGCTCTCCTATAGAAGGGGGGGCAACTGGGGCTACCTAGGAGAGTGCCCCTTCTGCCCCTTGCAGCACAGTACTGGGGTACTTCAGGGAACTCCTGTGCCCCCAGGCTGCTGGCGGATGCTTCTCACACACATCTTGGCACCTGTGGCTCAGGCAGGCAGGTGCACTGGAGCCTGGGCCCATCAGGAAGTGCAGCAGTTACACCGCAGAGCTGCAGCTCCCCACAAACCCCAGGTGCAGCAAGAGGCTGGGATATGGATCCACCCCTGGCTCTTCACTGAGATGGCCCCAGTCCTGCTACTGGGGGAATTGGCTGCCAGGCTCGGGCAGCAAGGCTGATGTCCTACAGGAAGGGGTGATGGGGAAGGAGCCTCCCTTACTCCCAGGGCAGGCTCCCCACGGTCAAGCACAATCTTCTGGGGAGGGGATGGACAAGGGTAGGAGCCTGCAGGAGAGTGAGGGACTGGCCCTTGAGACAAAAATGGCCTCACCCCCATGGCATCTGCTCCAGATGGTAGGTGAGGCTGTGGCTTGAGGCCATTATTGCAGGAGGTCAAGACTTGCCTGGGCAGCTGGGTCCACAGGTCATGGACTGTGCACTGGCATTGGGCAGGGAAACTGGGACCAGGCAGTGGGAAGGAGCTCCAATTCCAGCAAAAAAAAAATTATCAAGGCTCATATATGTGAGACCCCAGCAGGAAAAATTATGCAGAGGGGAAACCAGCACAGGTTTGTAGTAGGTAGATCATGCCTGACGAATCTAGTCTCTTTTTATGACCAGGTTACAAAACACCTGCATGCAGGAGTAGGGGTTGACATTTTCTACTTAAACTTCAGGAAGGCCTTCGCTATGGTATCTCACTCCATACTGGTGAACAAGTTAAGAGGCTGTGACTTGGATGACTACACAGTCCGGTGGGTGGCGAATTGGCTAGAGGGTCGCACCCAGAGAGTCGTGGTGGATGGGTCGGTATCCCCTTGGAAGGACGTGGGCAGTGGGGTCCCGCAGGGCTCAGTCCTTGGACCGATACTCTTCAATGTCTTCATCAGTGACTTGGACGAGGGAGTGAAGTGTACACTGTCCAAGTTTGTGGATGACACAAAGCTGTGGGGAGAAGTGGACACGCCGGAGGGCAGGGAACAGCTGCAAGCAGACCTGGACAGGTTGGACAAGTGGGCAGAAAACAACAGAATGCAGTTCAACAAGGAGAAATGCAAAGTGCTGCACCTAGGGAGGAAAAATGTCCAGCACACCTACAGCCTAGGGAATGACCTGCTGGGTGGCACGGAAGCGGAAAGGGATCTTGGAGGCCTAGAGACTCTAAGATGAACATGAGTCGTCGGTGTGATGAAGTCATCAGCAAAGCTAACTGCACTTTATCCTGCATCAGCAGGGGCATGACAAAGAGATCCAAGGAGGTGATACTGCCCCTCTATCGGGCACTGGTCAGACTGCATTTGGAGTACTGCGTCCAGTTTTGGGCACCACACTTCAAGAGGGATGTGGATAACCTGGAGAGGGTCCAGAGAAGGGCCACTCATATGGCTAAGGGC
>NW_005842558.1:252206-280869 GCF_000455745.1 Alligator sinensis | reverse complement strand
CCCACCATTCTTTCCTGCCTGTGGCAGGGGGTCAGGCAAGATGATCTGTTCCGGTCCCTCCTGACCCTAGCTATTATGAAACTATGAAACTACTACGAAACACCCCAGGTGCAACACTTGAGTTAGGGACAGGCGATATCATTGTAAAAGCAGCTGGTTTCAATACAGGGAAAGGAGCAGGGAAAATCCTCTGTCATCCCATGCCACCCCACAGCAAGGGGGCTTATATCTATCAGAAAAGGAGGACAAAACATAGAGGCAGTCAGGGCAGGACCTATGTGATGGGCAGAGCCAGAGGCCTCCAGAGATAGGGCAGGCAAAGGTCAGTGAGCAGTGTAGACCAGCAGGGCCCTGTCCCCTGCTCCCCATGGCCACGCAAGCTGAGATACTGGTGCCACCAGGGTATTCCACCATTGGGCTGTAACTTGGACCCCTGAGGAATCACAGCAGTTACACCACAGCACAGCATATGCCAGGTGCAGGGCGAGGCTGGGACACGGCTCCATCCCTGGCTCTGCACCACGATGGGCAGGGCCTCTTGCCAGAGGAGCTGGGTGCTAGGCCAGAGCTGCATGGCTGAGCTCCCACACCTTTCGGAGAGTTGATGATGGGGAATGAACTCATCTGCACCCCCAGGTCAGGCTCCCCCTGCCATGATGGTAAAGGAAATCCAGCTCTAGCAGGTATCCTACACACCCACTTGCCTTGCATCTTCCCTCCTTTTTGCCTTCTTCCCCAATGGACCCTCGTCCCAGTTTGAGAAGTGCAGTGCTATCTAGGTGGGGTGGCGGGGGTTAGTGCAGTTTCATCCCCCATGCTAGGCCTACCAGCACAGCACTGGCGCCAGGCTTTTGTCTGCAGACAAGGAGCGAGATCCCCGCTGTGAGGGATTCAACAGCAGCCTCTCAGGCTGGTTGAGACAGATCTCGGGAGAGGGGCACCAACGGTGGCATTTCTGCCACAGACTCCACCAATCAAAACAGCAGGATCTCAAGCCTGGGACTCAGCCCAAGCTCTGAAATGTGAGCCTGCTACACCTGCATGGTGGGATGCTCGTGCAAGGGGAGGTGTGGGTATTGCCCCCCCACTGACCCTTGCTTTCCCCAAAGCCTTCCCTATGCCATCCCCCAAGTTCCCTGGGCCATTCCCTATGGAGCCCCATACCCTTTGAGTTCTGGTGACCATGATCTTCCTTGACACTGCCACCAGGGCAGCTGATACCCAGGGCACTGTGCTGCTGGGTGACATCCCCACCCATGCCATAGACTGTGGCACCTGCCCCATCCTCTTCTGCCAGCCCTGGGCCCACCAGGGGCTGTTCCCCACACAGTGGGGTGACCTGGACCAAGACATGCATCTCTACTTGGTGGTCCTCATCCAGACAATCATCACGTTGGTGCAGGAGGTTGGTGTGGGCTGTGAGTATGAGGAGCTGGGTGTGGGGGCTGAGCACTGACATGCTTATTGCAGCTTTCTCCCACCTGGAATGTTTGGGGCTGCAATCCTCACCCACTTCTGGGATGCTGAAGTGAGTAAATTACCAGAAACTGAACTAGAAAGGTAAGGCTTATAATTCTGGCTTATAGTATGTAGAACTGATAAGGCTTATGATAATTTAGAAGAGTTTTAAATGGCTATCAGGCTGGTTCTGTTTGCTCAGGGTATTCTTTTGATACTTCGCTAACTTGTACCCCTCCCCAAGCCCACCCTCTCTACCCAATAAAACTATCCGCTATAACAAGCTTTGTGGTACATGTTTGAGAGGGAATGGGTACACCTTCCCATTCCCTTGGCTCGGCTGACTAAGGAAGCACTCCAAGATCTCACAGGGGGTCCAGCACCCTCAAGTTCTGTAAGGCTCGTGTATCCTGGGGGGCACAGGGCTCAAGCAGTGGCCAGACAGAAACCAGAATCCATGCGGTGGCAGCGTTACCCCAGGCTTGTGGGTGTGCTTCAGGAAGGGGGCTGGTCAGAAGCAGTGCTCCCTCTAAGCTGTGCGGAGTATGTGTCTGCACTGCCAGGTGTGCCTGCAATCCTGGGGGTGTGGAACTGGGCTGGAGCCTGTGGGAGGGTGAAGGCTTGGCTCTGGTGGTTAACAGGGTCTGCCCCCATGGTGTCTGCTCCTGATGTCAGGTGAGGCTATGGCTTGAGGCCATCACTGAAGGAGGGCAAGATTTGCTCTGATGCCTAGGTCTGAAGGTCATGGGCTGGGCACAGGCATTGGGCAGAGGAAGAGGGACCAGGCAGTGGACGAGAGCCCTGGTTTCAGCAAAAGCCCACAGAGGAGGAGCCTGGTGTCGTGTCTGCCCCAGCATCGCCTTCCAGCTGCCTTCTCAGGTAGAGGCTGAAGTGCTGGGATCTGCACCTGGAACAGCTTTTCTCCTGTTCCTGAAAGGGGGATATCTGTGCAACGAGCTGTGCGGGGCCTCAGCCCTGTTGGTGACACCGTATATCTGACCTGTGTAGGAGGGAGCAAGCAGGAAGGGTCCCTGGTGCAACGCCCCACCCCTGCACTTCCTCGCTGCTCCTCCTCCATTTTAGCCTGCAGCCTGGGTCCTGACCCCCTGCCCAATCAGGAGCTACTGAGTCCAGACATCCCACAACCATTCTCTTTCCTCATCAGCCAGAAGCCTGCTCCCACCGTCTCTTAGCTGTGTCCTGGCACCCTTGGAGCCAGGTCATAGCTCTGCCCTGGGAGCCACTGTGCACCCCTTTCCCTGGTACTGGGGTGGAAGCAGGAAAGGGTTAATGCCCTGCAGCTCCCTGTCCAAACCAGGGGCAGCTGGACCGGCGTGGGGGATATTATTACTATAATATGTCTATCTATCTATCTATATATTTTGGGGTGTGTGTGTATACACACACACACACAGACATCCTCTATCATAGACTTCAAATAAACCTGCGCACCTGTTACAATAACTGTACCCACCCTCTGCCCTTCCCGAACCCAAACACAGTCTCTTAGTCCTGGCCCCAATTTGGGGTTTCCGTTCTCAGTTCATTCACAGTCCTTGTCGCTGTCACTTCCACTGCTCCTGATCCTGTTGTTTTCCTCCTCGCTGTCTTTAGGTCCAGTTGTGTCATTGTTCCCTTCATTCTCCCTGTCCACTTCCTTTCCCGGGGGGGGGCTTTGAACAGCCTCTGCCACGTGTCCCTTTTCCAGATGGATTTGGCTGCATCCTCTCCATCCTCCCACCATTTTCCACTAGTAGGACTGGAGCTCACTAGGAAACATTTTAACACGGTCCGTTGGCTCAAGCTTAATGTGTCTGTACATCAGGAGGTTTCTCCATTTCCACAGGGCACTCCTAAAGCAGGACACAAACAGGTCGAAGTGGGTTGTCTGGAGCCCCTGATGTTTTGTCAGGTGTCCGTACAGCACCGCCTCCCTTGTCACCATCCTGACTCCTGTCACTTCCTTCAGGAGCCAGCTTACCTTTTCCCACACTCTTTTGGCATAGTGGCAGAGCCAAAAGAGGTGATCAGTTGTCTTGTTCACACCTTGGCAGCTTTTCCTGGGACAGCTGGGTCTAGACTCTCATCTCACTGTGTACCTCCATGCCTTCACTGGGAATATGCCGTGAGCTATGAGCCAGTTGAAATCTCTATGGTTTTTTCTTGGCCCCTTCTGCTGCCTCATAGATCCATGTGTGCCACGGTGCTCTCTCTACAGCCCACTTATTCTGGCACAGGATGTTCAGGTTGTCCGTGTAGGCCAGGACCTTGGTCTCTTCCTTGCTTCCTCCTGGAATCAGGACTCCTCGCATCCCCTGGTCCGGCCTGATGCGCTGGGTCAGGGGTTCAATAGTGCAGATAAAAAGGATCGGGGAGAGGGGTCAGCCCTGCTGGACCTCGACTCTATCGTGATCCCAGTGCTCAAGAACCCATTGACCAGCACCTCGCTGCTCATGTTCATGTACAGTGTCCTTATCCAGCCAATGAAGGTCGAGGGGACACCCATTCGCTTCAGCGTCTTGAAGAGAAACCGGTGTGACACTCTGTCGTAGGCCTTTTCCATGTCCAGGTTGAGCACCACACACTTCTGCCTTCTGTCCATCCCAGCTGGAGCATGTCCCTCGGTTGCAGCAGGGACCCATGGATCTGGTGTCCTTGTACCACACACGACTGGTCCTCATGGATGATGGAACTTAGGACAGATTTAAATTGCTTGGCCAAGACTTTGGGCAGCAGCTTGTAGTTGAAGTTTAGGAGGGTGATCGACCTCCAGTTCTTCTAATCCTTCCCTGGACTCTTCTTTTGCAATAAGGTCACGAGGCCCAGGTACATCCCAGCTCCTAATCAGCCCTCCTGCAGTTGCTCTCGAAAGAGCTCCAACAGGCTGGGGCCCACCAGGTCCCAGAAGGTCACGTAAAACTCCTTGGACAGGTCGTCTGACCCAGGAGTCCTACCATTGTTGAACCTCCGGAGGGTCTGCTCCACCTCCTCCAGTGTCCCCAGCTGCCATTGCTCAGCTTCTCCAAGGGGCTGGTGAGCCCCTGCAGGCTCTGCCGCTTTCTTCAACTGGTGCTTTGATCCTGCACTGTCTCTCAGATATGTCATGGGCTTCTCTTTGCCCCACATGTACCTTTTCAAGAATAAGAACCATAGTCCCTGAAAAGCATTGTTTAACCCTTGCAACTCGCTCCTAAAGGGGGCATACACACATGGGCGACAGGGAGTCTCACCCCAATTATAATCCTCAAATCCTCATAATCATAGTACAGAGGATCTAGTTTTGCTCATCATCCCAGTTTTTAAATTAATTTTCGCTAGACCTGCACCACTCCCCATAACTTCTTCCTGTATTGCTGCCATAATTCTTCATGAGACTTCTGACTTAGCCTCGATCTCCTTCATCGACTGACAGCACTGACTGATCGGACCCAGTTCTACCTTGAGAATCTTTTCAAACTGCCCACGCTGTGCTTTTTTCATCCAGTGCCTTCTGTTTCCACGGTGCTATTTCTTTATCTGCTTTCTCCTTTTGGTTCTTTAAAATTCCCAACCAATTGTCTAACTTTACAATTTACAGCATGTCTTTCAAAGACGTCCCTTGCACTGAATTTCATTTGTGCCTGTGAGATGGCTGCTGTGGCAAAAAACCACCTTTGTCTCTCCCCAAAGTCTCTAGTCTGTGACAATTTGTTAAGGATGGGCCCAGCAGAGAGACATCCTTACCCTATCTCTTTAGGTAACCTGAGCTGGATACATTCCTGAGGGAGAGGGGAAACCTGCTCCCTCTGCCTACATGACTAGTATCACATAGGGTGAGGGGCCTCCTTCATGGTGGGCTAGAGTCTGCCCGGCAACTAGTGATGTATTTCAAATTGGTTGGCTCACAGCCAACAGGTGCTGGCCTCCTTTGGACAGGTAAATGAGGTCACAAGGGCTATATAAATTAAGGACTGCCTGGGAGTTGGAGGCGGCAGCCATGAGGGATACTCAGGAACAAAGAAGAGCTGTACCATCTGAAACTTGCTCTATCTCTCAAACACATGATCAAGGAACAGCCTGCCTCCAGAGGGATTCTCCAACAGCCGTTGGATGATACTTGTGAGTAAGCTAACTGAGATCCAACTAGATATATCACTTGCAGTAACTCAGATGCAAGATGAAAGGCTACCCCAGTCACAGGAGTTTGCTCTATGGGATTTCTCTGATATTGCTCTACCCTGTACCCTATTCTCACCATATCCTCTGTAACCAGTAAAGTTCTCCTTTGTACCTAGTGTGGGAGACTTATTGGGAGTGGGTCTAAATTATGCCTAGGAGGCTCCTTGGGTCTGCGGACTAAGGGAGACTATCCTTTTTGGCCCCCAACTTGGGGAAGTCCCCCAAGTTCTTGTATTGGGTCGAGTACCTGTAGGATAATTAGGCCTGTTTCCACAAGGACACAGGAACCAGACAGTCCCTTCTCAGGGTGGTGGCAGCACTCGTTACTCCCAGACTCTGCGGTGCGGCTTGAAAGGGGGTCTGCCAGGGTTTAGGTGCCCCTGGAGAGACACATGGAGTCCGGAAGGTGGACGGGCGTAGTGAGGTGGGAGGCTTAACGCAGGAGTTCCCCCTGCTGGCCCACCACAGCTGTATCTTGCTATTGCTTTTTTGGGGGTTTTTTGTTTTTAAATATAATTTTTATCCAAGGCCAGATTAGCCAAAACTAATTCCAAATCCAAGAGCCCAGAAGCATAAATGGCCCTACTAGTGGCAAACATCCCCCATGTGCACCTGATGTTTCCAAAACCTTTGGCAGGCATTCTACTTGCAGACCCAATCCTGGAGGCTTGGGGTTTTTATGCCCCTTAGTTTTGCTTCCCCTTAGCCATAAGGCCCTCAGAGCAAGGAAGGGAGGAGACTCCCATTTGCATAAACTGGGCTTAAAGCTGCTGCACCTTAGCCAGTACTGAACTATGCCAGAAGAGCAGTTCTCCTGTGAGGCAGTTCAGGAAAACTGCCTTCTTGGTATGGTATTTCCCCTGCCAGGTTAAGAAGCCACTACACTTGATCTGAGCCTTCAAAGAGGCTTTTCTTTCTCATTTTTTGAAGTCTTTAACTCTTTATTCCTTTTGTTGTGCCTCTTTAATTAAAGCTCCCCTTTTACTCACCTGGGATTTATGCCCAGAGACTATCCAAGAAGACCACTGATCACATAAATGCACAAATATGTCTGGTATGCAGAACACTCTATTCCCCAAACATAGAGTGGTTTTGCCTATCACCCATTTTTGTAGCTTCGACAGCTCTTTTCTCACTGAGCCAGCTATCAAACTAATCAAAGGGGTTGGGGAGTTGGAGGGTAAGGCAGGGGTATGCTCCTTATCCTAACTCAGTCTGTGAACTCTACCCCACAAAACAGTTTTTGCAACCCTTAAATGAGGTGCTCAATAAAACCTTTCAGTCCAAGGGACTTCAATAGTAGCCACCCAAGGACACAAAATCATTTTCTGAGCCTTACTGTTAGAATTCAGGT
The DNA here is from genome assembly GCF_000455745.1 of Alligator sinensis. Lineage (NCBI taxonomy): Eukaryota > Metazoa > Chordata > Crocodylia > Alligatoridae > Alligator > Alligator sinensis. The sequence goes on along the minus strand of NW_005842558.1, from coordinate 273,899 downwards.
GTTGGCACTGAAGGCATAAAAATGGCTTGAAGAAAAATAGTCTGTTCTCTGAAGAAAGTCTACTCTGTAGAACAATTCATAATTTTAAGCATAAGTAAAAACAATCCAGAATACTAAGCCTCCTATGCTTTTCTGGGTGATCTGCACCCTTGTCCCCCTTGGTCACCTTGAAAAAAGCAAATACCCTCACATTCCTAGTCCCTTTCATGTTTGTTGGTCTCTGTTTTTCACAGGTCTCACTTTGAAATGTAGACTCCTGCAGCCTTAGGTCACACCAGAGTGTCTACTGCCTGCAGTCTGGCTCCCCTGTCCAGGTTATCTAATCAGCATTTTTTCTCATCCAACCACACAGTTAATGGGCCCACATCTATTGAGATTCATGCCATAATGTGTTTGTCAACAATTCCCCATTGTTGGAGCGGTCCAAGAGCAGGATGCTTTAGGTGGAGCAATGGCTGAGCTCTGCTATGAGGATCCCCCAGGCTTCTGGGCTCTGCTGGCTGCCTCCTCCCCTCCCTTTTCCTCCATGTGTCAGGAGCTCATGCTCAGCTGAGTAAACAAGTCTACTCTTGAGTTCATGCCTTTAGCTGGAGTCACTGGTGACACATATGGGATGCATGTGGGTGCACGCGCAACCGGTCAGTGTGGTGGTGCACCATCTGTGAAAAGGTGCTGCTGACACTCTCAGCGGTACCTGTGGGTACTCGCCCCTTGCCACCAGTTCCCCCGCACCCCCACCACCATCAGCACCGTTGCTGCCTGCAGGAGCTCCGTTTGCCACCGCTATGTTCTCACCACTGACAGTGCAGTTGCCACCTGTGGGATCTCGCTGTGTCCCCCTAGCCTCCGGGGGCATGTGGCATTCATGGATGGAGTTACAAACCAGGCTGCAGCACAGGGAAATGGGAGTGACATGACTAGGAGCAACCAAAGGACAGCAGCAGTGTGAAAGGATGGAAAGCTGGAGGAGCAGGACCATGAAAGACCATTAATAAGAAGAGAGGGTAGCTAACACCTGGGGAATGAAAAATGGCCAACTTTCCTGAGCCATAAAGTCAGTGGACTCCCTTCCCCGCAGCCTGAATAAAGGTGGCTGTCTCCATGAGGCAGCTGGTTTTAAACTCGGAGCAGGGGAGGGGGCGGGGAGAGAGCAGATGGCAGACAGAAGGTTTAGGAGAAGAAGCCCTGTGCGAATGTGGAGTGGTGGGAAAATGGAGGAGTGTGAGGTTCAGGGGACTTCACCATGGGGGGAATGAACTGCCCCCACACGCCCCTTCCTTCCCTCCTCCCCTTTCATCACATCAGACTTACCAGCTGCATGCAGCTCTCCATGCTGCTGGGCTCTGCTCCTCACTGCCTGTGTGCTGCGCTATGGGTGCATACATGTGTGGCATTTATCGGCCAAATTATCAGCCACTTCAGGCCAATTTCCGATATAGTCATTTTTCTTTATATTGGTACTGATCCAATATCAGATTGATGTATTAGTGCACCTCTACATCAGCCCTATCTAAACCATCCCAGACAAACCCACTGGGTGTGGAGAGAAATGTCAATTTTTGCCTGATCTGGATACAGAAAGCAGTTTATAGCCCTGACCAAACACAAGTTCATGGCTGTAGACAGCTTCAAATATGGCTAATCTTGTAAAAATTGGAGTCCTCATTGCAAGACATTTCAAAATGTAGTGTCTTTTGTAACTTGTGGCTCGGTGCTCCCAGGCTGTCATGGTTTTCAGAGTGGGAGCCAGGAAAGGGAGTGGAGGGAGATCATTTCAGGGGGGCTTTCAGCTCCAGTTCAGTACCTGTTGTCAGTCTGAGCCTGAGCAGGGGGAAAGACCCTGTAATCACTGAAAGGAGGGAGGGGAGCAGTGTTGGTCCCAGCTGAAGCCTGGGCACAGCTCAGTTGTACCCTCAACCTGAGCTCCTGCCAGCACCCAGTGCTGCTGGAAGAGGCTTGGAGAGTCCTGGCACACTGAGAAAGGAGGTTAGAAGAAGCCAGACGCTGGGCAGTTCCTCACACCGCTGTGCTGGACCTAGAGCATCCTCCTCTCAGGCTGGAAAGGCTGCAATGTCTACAAGGAGTGGTGCTTGGCACCCCAAGCAAGGCTCTGTTGCACCTCTGCCTTGCTGGAAGCCATGGTGGCACCAGCTGTTTTCTGGGCCTGGGGCTCAAAGCCTCCATCTGGGGCTGGCCTGGAGAGGGAGCTCAGATGTGGCCTCACAGCCCAGGGGTTGGTCTTCCTGGGTCAATGCCACTGCCTCTGGAGCTGGCCCAAGGACTGCCAATCCCCTGGCCTTGGGCCGGGACCTGCCTTGGGGCCACCACCAGGTAGGGCAGGAGCTCTGCAAGAAGTGGGGTGCAGTGGCATTGTGCCCCAGTGCATGGCATTGCCTCCTGCAGTGTTGGCCACCAGCCCGATCCCCAACCCCCCACCTGCAGCCCGCAGCCCGAGCCCTAAACCCCAGCCCCCTAACCCCAACTTTGGCTCCAGCCCCAGCCCCAGCCCCAGCCCCAGCCCCAGCTGCCATCGCAAGCCCCCCAGCCCCCTGCCCCAAACCTTGAAGCTCATCCACTAGCTCCCAGCTGCTGCCCCCATCTCTGCCCCATCTCCAAGCCCACAGTTCTCCACTTAAGGTGATCACAGGTCCCTAATTGGGCAGGACAGTCCTAAAACGGGAGCCTCAAGTCCCAGTCGCAGGCTGCATGACTGTGGGACAGTATTTGTCCCAGAGTTTCAGTATTGTGCAGGGATCCAGGTTTGGGAAGCAGCCTGCAGGCTGCTTGGGGCTGCCAGGAGAGGGACGCATGGGGCAACATGGGCATGTGCACACCTACACATATGCACATGGCTGGGAATACAGCCAGGCAATGTGGAAAGCAGCTCCTTGCAGGAACCTTTATGAGGGAAGGGGACATAGGGGGCCAGATTGAAGATCTCATGCCAAGGAGAGAGTGGGGCAGGGCCTAGGGCTGGGGGCACTGCTTAGGTGGGGCAGTGCATGGGGCCAAGGTGGGAAATGGGAAGGAGCAACAGGAGGCTCATGGCAGGGGGAGGGGGGTTGGATATGGCTCTCCACCACTGTGCACATTCCCCAGGTGGGCACATGGCCCCCGAGATTTGTGCACAGGGCAGGGATGGATGCTGACTTTCCATTGCAGGCTTAGGGCTCCCTGCCTTGCTCCCCTCCCTTGAGAAGCCGGTGCCACCAAGGTGAGGTGCCCCCTCCCTGCCTGGCAGCAGGGGGGGCAGTAGCATGGAGTTCTTTCCCCTGCTGCCGCTGGGTGGGCAGGAGGTGCACAGCTGGCGCGGGGCTCCTGAGGGAAAGACATCAAAGCGGGTAGCCTGCATCTGCCCCCACTTTACATGGCTGTGCTCTGGCATGCTGCTGGCAGAGCTGGGTGGGGCCCTGTCCAGATCAATCAGGGGGGCATGGAGGTCTGTGTCACTGTGACCCCTGGTGCCACGCTGGGTTGAGGGGCTCTACAGGATTTGGAGGAGGTTCTGGCAGCCCCTGCTTTGAGTGCTTGCTGTTGTTGCCCCAGTCTGGGTTCCCCGCCTTTCCCCCATGGTTTCACTTCCGCTTTCACTTCCCCCAGCCTCCATAGTGTTGTTCTGCACTGCTGCGGGGGGCATCATGCAGTGAACCCCCCCTGCTCCCCACATCATGCCACTCCCCCTCCGCGTGGTCAGGAAGAGGCCACTGGGGCTGTGTGTATAAAGCAGGGGAGTCTGTAATCTGTAATTTTGCCACTTTTCTTATGGGGTGTGTTTCCCACTTGTCTTCCCTCCTCTCTGGCCCCAACCATTCTTTTTGGGATGTGACACCCTCTAACCCCCCCTACACACACCCAGATCTCTTTATACACTTCCAGATGCCCCAACACACCCCAGGGCCCCCTATACACTTCCTGACCCCAGTATACCCCCCAGGGACCATAGCCTTCATTGCATGGTCTAGTATGCTGCCAGACATAGCAATGGCAGGCCTATCCCAGCATAGAGCTGCTGTGAGCTAACCACCCTCCCTCCACCTGTACTGTGGTTTAAAGAGACATCTCTCCACACCCAGAACCACAGGGCGCACATGGATGAGGGATTCTCGATTGATGGGTCTTCACTTTTCTTTAGAATTAGGGCATGCCCTGTTAGGATCAAGACACCCCCTGTTAAACTCAGTGCACCCCTGCTAGACTTGAGGCATCTGACCATTAGACTCAAGATGCCACCACATTAGAATGAGACACCTCCTGCCAGGCTCAGCACATCCTTGTTAGGCTTAAGACACCATCCCCTCAGGTTACCCCACTGCTAGACTCAGGTTACCTCTGTGTTAGGCTCAAGGGAGCCCATGTTAGGTTCAAGGCATCCTCTTGTTGGTTCAAGGTACCTCACTATTAGGTACAGGCACCCCTGTGCTAGGCTCAAGGCCCCCTGCCTCAGGAAATGCCAGCTCTTAGTGAGAGGCAGGTGAGTAAGCTACCTGATATCTAACTAGATATACAGCTTGCAGTAACTCAGATGCAAGATCAAAGGCTCCCCCAGCCACAGGAGTTTGCTCTATGGGATTTCTCTGATATTGCTCTACCCTTTAACATATTCTACCCCTCCCCTCTGTAACCAATAAAGTTCTCCTTTGTACCTAGTGTGGGAGACTTATTGAGGCAGGGTTTAATTATGCCTAGGAGGCCCCTTGGGTCTGCGGACTAAGGGAGACTATCCTTTTTGGCCCCCGACTTGGGGAAGTGCCCCAAGTTCTTGTATTGGGTCGCGTAGCCATAGGACTATTAGGCCTGTGTGTTCCCCGAGGACACAGGACCTAGACAGTCCCTTGTCAGGGTGGTGGCAGCACATGTTACCCCCATACTTTGTGGTGGGGCTCAAAAAGGGTTCTGCCAGGGCTTAGGTGCCCCTGGAGAGACACATGGAGTCTGGAAAGTGGATGGGCATAATGAGGTGGGAGGCTCAATGCAGGAGTTCCTCCTACTGGCCCTCCACAAATGAAGATCAGAACCAGCAGCCCAGGGTCCAGCAAGTTGAGCTTACTTCTCATCTGTGAGAAACTTATCTGAGATGTCATCTACTATGAAAAAACTATTCATGCATTATAACACAGGCATTCCCTCATCTGCTCATGTAGAGTGACTGTTCAGTAGCGGGGGCTTAGTTTTGCAAGACTGAAAATTGCAAGAGGAAAATTGTCAGATGTAAATTTGGAAATGCAGGTTTTGCTGAAGTTCAATAAGCATATTTAAACAGTTTCTGCTATGCAACCGACATTCCTTTTCTCATTTAAACTGATTTTCTCAATTCAGTCTAATTTTGTTTTTCAGACACTTCCATTCTTTCTCATTCAGATGTATTTCATACCCTTTTGTTACCTTTTGACTTTTACAAAGTACCTCACTTGGACAGGGTGAGAAGGATCTATATTACGTAGGTATTGGTAAATTGTTATTTTGAAGACTATATGACAAGTATAACATTGTTTAACATTGTTTCCAGGTAAAGCAGGGTGAGTTCTGGGTAAATCAGTGTGTTTCTGTGGGCTTATGGAAAAGAAACCCACTCATTGCATTTGAAAATGAAAAATGATGCTAAGAGGCAATTGACCGTGTTTCACACATTCCTCACAAATCAACTTAACTTTTAATTAGTTACGATGTTCTTTAATTTATCTTATAACTAGTTGAAAGTGAAAATATTTAACTTAACTCAAGTTAATTTTAAAGGCTGAAAACTTTTAACTTTAACTAGTTACATGCTTCATAATCTTCATAATTACATGCTAGTTACATGCTTCATAATTACATGCTAATTACATGCTTGAACAAAGGCTGTTACATGCTATGAACAAATCTTCATAATTACATGCTAGTTACAGGCTTCATAATTTTAAAGGCTGCAAACTTTTAACTTTAACTAGTTACATGCTTCATAATCTTTTCCCATGACTGCCCTTTCCTGCTTGCACCCCAGCAGTGGAGAAGGGGATGCACAGTGGCTTCCAGGGCAGAGCTATGACCTAGCTCCTTGGGATCTTAGGACATGGCTAAGGGGGGGCGAGAGCAGGCTTCTGGCTGCAGGGGAAGACTGTGGCCATTTCAGGACCACTACAGGGTCCTATTGAGTCTGGGATCCACCAAGACCCCCAGCTTCACAGCTTCATCCCCAAGGTGCTGCCATCCAGGCAGGCATTCCCCCACAAACTTTGCATGGGCATCTGGAATAATTTCCCCCTGGAGGGGGCACATGTCAGAACTGGGTTCCCTTCTCCTTCAGCCAGCAGTTCCCTGTTTATTTGTTTTTTGCAAAAATATTATTTCTATAAATATGAATATAAATATATGTGTGTGTATTTATATATTTATAAATATATATATAACTCCACCTCCAACACTCTGCCAAGTGGCCCCTGTGGTTCACTTGGCAGATCAAAGCACATTACACACTGCCCATGCCCCCATCTCCATTCCTGTACCCCCACCTGCTGCCATCCTCAGAGGGCTTGTCCCTGGATAAGTCTATGCAAGACCCCTCTTCACCAGGTGAGGTCTGTCATTCCTTTCCCATCATCCTCTTCTGTCTTCCTGTAGTACCAGTATATTTCACTCAGCCCCATTTTAATACAGTCCTCAACTGTGAGGTCTTAGTGTTGATGAGCAGGTCCCCGGCTTTCCACAGTGCAGACCTGAAGCAGGAGATGAACTGGCCAAAGTGAGCTGCTGGGGTCCCTTGCTGTCTCCTCGAGTGCCCATAGAAAACCACATCCCTGGTTTGGTCTCTGAAACCTGTCCTTATGAGGACGAGCACATGGATTTTCTTCCACACCTCCCTGGCATATGGGCAGTCCCAGAAGAGGTGGTTGATCGTTTCTGCCTGCCAGCGGCAGGTCTGTTTTGGGCAGTTTGAAGGACCTCTCTGCCCTGCGCTGTTTCTCCATGACTGAACGGGGAGTGCCCAATGGGCTGCCTGCCGGTTCATAGTTTCATAGTTTCATAGTAAGTAGAGTCAGAAGGGACCTGAGCACATCATCAAGTCCAACCCCCTGCCATGGAAGGAAAAAGCACTGGGGTCAAGCAACCCCAGCAAGGTGTTCGTCTACCTTCCTCTTAAAGACCCTCAGGGTAGGACCCAACACCACTTTGCTTGGAAGTTGGTTCCAGATCCTAGCCCCCACGACAGTGAAGTAGCGCCCCCTGATGTCTAGTCTGAATCTACCCTCTGCCAGCTTGGGACCGTTATTTCTAGTCGCTCCTGGTAATGCTTGGGGGAACAGGGACTCCCCCAGTGCCTGCTGGTCCCCTCCGACTAGCTTTTAACAGGCCACTAGATCTCCCCTCAGCCTTCTCTTGTGGAGGCTGAACAGGTTCAGGTCCCTTAGCCTCTTCTCGTAGGGCCTGCCCTGCTGCCCCCAGATCATGCGGGTGGCCCTCCTCTGGACCCTTTCAATGCTGTCCACATCCCTCCTGAAGCATAGCGCCTAGAGCTGGACGTAGTACTCAAAATGCGGCCTGAGCAGTGCCACATAGAGGGGGAGGATCACCTCCTTGGACCTGCTTGAGATGCCTCTGTGGATGCACGACAAGGTGTGGTTGGCCTTCATGACCACGTCTCCATTTTTGACCCATGTTCATTTTGGCATCAGTAATGACTCCAAGTTTCTTTTCTGTCTCTGCACTGACAGTTCAGGTCCTTGTGCTTCTTCTGCAGGTCCTTGTGGATGACTTGCTCCCACACAGCCTGGCAACTACAACCAGGGAGTAAGTCTATGGGCAATATGGTGCATCTTTCCCTTACCACCTCCCCTATCCCATGGTGGTTCACCAGGGTCGCTAGGGCATGGGAGCAGGACCTGGGGGCAGGCATTGCCTGCAGGGGAAGGGGGCATCTCAGGGCGCTTTGGTGCAGAACCTGCCTTGCGGGGTGCGGGGAGCAGGGTGGGAATGCAGCCCTCAGGGCTGGGTTGGTGGCTGTCAGGGAGGGAGGGGCAAACCCCATTCCAGCTGCCCCTGGGCTGAATGCAGAGCCCTAGGGTAATAACCCTTTCCTGCTTGCACTCCAGTAGCATGGAAGGGGCCACACAGAGGCTCCCAGAGCAGGTATATGACCTTGCTCCCGGGGTCCTAGGACATGGCTAAGGGTGGGTGGGAGCTGGCTTGTGGTTGCAGAGGAAAGACAGTGGTTGTGGGGCATCCAGGCTGGGTGGCTGTGTCAGGGCAGGGGGCCAGATCCTGGGCTGGGGGCTGCAAGGGAGGAGGAGCAGGGAGGAAGGTCTGAGGGAAGGGGTTGCACCCTGTTTCCTCCCTTGGGGGACCTTCCAGCTTGCTCTCTCCTGTGGGACACTGGGTGCTGCTGACAAGTCTGAGACCCGACACGGCTCATTGCATGGATTTTCTCCCATGCGGGGAGGGTGTAAAAGCCCTGCAAGGAGCAGACTCCAGCCCTCCGGCCTCTCCCTGAGAAGGCAGCAGGAAGCAGATGTGGGGGCGGCACAGCACCAAGTTCTCCCTTTGTGGGCTTTTTCTGGAACCAGAGCTCTCTCCCTCTACTTGGTCCCACTTCCTCTGACTTTTGCCAAAGCCCGGTTTTTGATCCATGGACCCAGGCATCTGTGTGGGTCTTGTCCTTTTCAGTGATGACCTCAGGCCAGAGCCCCCCTGGCACCAGGTGCAGAGGCTGTGTGGGACAGGCTCTGTTGATCTCAAAGCCAAGGCCCTCATCCTTCCACAGGCTGCTGCCCATCTCCATCAGCCCCCGGCAGGATCTTGCCCAGCCTGGGGGAGCCTGTCCCGGGGGGGAGGGTGACTCATTTCCCATCGCCACCTCCCTGCAGGCTATGGGGGCTCAGCCCAGCCCCCTTGGCCCAGCAGCCAGCTCCCCTGACAGCAGGATTGGGGTCATCTCAGTGCAGAGCCAGGGGTGGAGCTGGGTCTTGGTGTCTCCCTGCACCTGATGTTACCCAAAAATTAGGCTACTGACAAAAGTTGGTTTCTTTTCAGTGGGGAGTTTATTGCTAAGGGTACTGGGGAGTTATACCTATTGGAGATCATTCACTTATTAGAAATTATGTTACCCTAGCATACGCATACTCACACATATCACAACCCAGTGATTTTTGGTGCCTCGGCACAATGGGATTTCTAGCCATGAGAGCCTCTTGCACAGCGAGGGTTTTTGCTGCACAGAGAAACCCCGGTGCAAGAGAGTTCCTGCCGATTTGCAGTTTTCCTTTGTAAGGTGCATTTCTTCCTTGTAGCACAGAAATGCACGATGCAAAAAGTTCCCGCCATTCGGATGTAAATTTGTGTCCCACTATTGGCCAGTGCTAAATTATTCACACGTGGCGGCTAGTAATTGGCTCGCTGGCCGTTTAAAATTCCGCGCGACTTCCGCCCAAGTCGAAGAGCTTTGAGCATGCTGCAGAGTGCCTCTGAAGTGATCTGACTTGTGGCTGCCGATAGATAGACTGATCACCTATCGATGTTTCTTCCCGTCACCGAGCGCAAACCCGGACGTACCCCTTCCCTGCCAGCTTTGAATTGCGGACAGATTTACTGGCTTGGGCCCCGCCAGCTGGAACAACTCGCGTGGTTGTTCAGACGACCGGACCACCTTTGTCACGTTTATGAGCGGCGTGAGTAAAGTTTTTGCAACCGATAAGTTGTCTCTGCCTCTCCATTCACCAGCCCGCCCTGACGTACGAGTAATTTTAACGTAACTCGAGTCAGCTCCGGCCGTCCGAGACGTGGCGACGAGGATGGGATCTAAGGGCACGGTGATGGAGATGAATTTGATCAGGTGCTGCGCTTGGCGCACCGGGACACGCCACGTAGAGAATGCAAACGATCTACGGGCGCATATCGCTTACCACCAGGCGGTAGAAGGGGATGAAATAAATATTGATGTCTTCTTCCCTGTAAAAAGAGAAGAAGCAGTAGTGAAAGAATGGAGAACAAAGCTATCCCTTGGGGAGTTTGGATGCATAATGGGGAGCGACTGGGTCTATTATCGACCCCCGGAGGAAACATCAACTATATCCGTAGCTGGGGTGAAGGCGCAGAAGGCAGAAAAGCTGACCCCCGCTCAGGAGTTTGCCCAATGCACCCGATACTTGAGAGAAGGAGGGGAGCCCACCCCCACGGACTGGTTCAACTGTCCGGACTTGGTGCCTGAGTCACGGGGCCATAAGCTCCTCGTTCAGCTCCGGGAGAATTTGGAGACTGAGGGCCGTCACAAACTGAAGTGGGGCCTAATTAAATGGAAAAAGGGAAAAATGATAAATGTGTTGTTCCGTGCAGTAGCGGGTCTAGTAAGGGAATACGCAAATTTGGAGGCTCAGATGCATACGGCTGGTAAAGAGTTGCTGGAGCGGACAGCAAAGAGCTCCGGAGCAGCGTTTATTAACAGTGCCAGCCGCATGATGCTGCTAGCAGAAAATGGCACCGAGAAGCGCGAGCCGTCCGTGGACCAGAGATACAAGAGCTTTGCAAAGAATCCAAGATAAGACCAGAACAAACCTTAGCCATGTGGATAGGACAACTGATAGTGGAGTTTGGATCTGACACTCTGGATAGGGATGAAGCAAGTGCCCTGACATGACAAGCAGCGTGGAGCGGAGGGCGTGCTACTGATTTGAACATGGTCATGGACAGTGCCCACTGGCCCATCCCGCTCCCGGCGCTTGTGGTGGGACAGGTAACCCACAAATTTCACACCTGGCACGAGGGTCGCCCGCAGAAGGCTACTGCAGAACAACTTCTCCTGGCTATAGTTGGAGTGTCATATCTCTCGTGGAGTCCGAGATCGAATCCGATGGGACTAACAGCAGTCCAGCATAAAGAGAGATGGGCTCATCGTCACCTATCGAAGCCCAGGGCAATTCCAATGCCCTTAGACGCCATAGATGCCTGCATGGAGGTGTACGGAGGAGCAAATGCCGTTACACTCCGACTCTTTTTGAATCCGATGGCAGGTCAACCAGTGGGAAATCTTTTGGGCCATCTTCCACGATTGCAGGCACTCATGAAGCAAGGTGAGGAAGCTTCTAATGACATAAGGGATCGACCTTCAGCGTACCCAGCCGGAACACTGAGACCTAGATGTCAAGGGTATGCCCCTCGGCGAGAACCATGGGGGTCACCTCCAAGAACCCCAAAGGAAAGAACTCTGAAAGAAAGAAATATGTTCGGATTCCTTCTCGCTCACACCGGACTAACAAAGGCTCAGCTGCGACTTTTGGGAGATAAGATTCAGACTAGTATGGCCGAAGCATTGGGATTTAATTTTGAGGACCAGTCAAAAAACGAGTAATGGCTGTTGGCTCCGCTGGCGGCCTTCCTCAATTCAGACCTGACCCTATGGATTCTCGACCATACACTGAACTCACTGTTTACAACCCTACGGATCCGGATGATCAGCAACAAGTATCCTTCCTTCTGGATACTGGAGCACAGACCAATGTAATCACCACCACGATACCTCATTGAAAGACCACTAAGATGATCAGAGTACAAGGGCTTAACGCTGTCGCCGTTATGATGAAGGTCAAGTTTTGGGTTCAGGACCATCGATATCCCCTAGAAGCTGTCCTAGGGGGCATCAACATTCTAGGGATCCCAGGGATAAGAGCGCTTGACCTCAAAGAACAGGTTCTACAAGCATTACCCATCATCATCCCAGAACAGGATTGGCACCGACCGATGCTTCGCAACACTTCCAACTGGCGATATAGACCAATCCCAACTAAAGGTCCTCTAAAAAAGTCTCTTACTGATCTCTTGCAGCGACTCGAACAGCGAGGCTGTATCAGAACTGTGACTGCCAGCACTTACCTGTCATCAGGATGGGGAGTTGCGAAACCTGGAAAGCCTGACGAAGCCCGACTGGTCATAGATTATAGAGAGGTTAACAAAAGGTGTCAAGTGCTCCAACAACCTAATCCTACTACTCTGCCACAGTGTATGTTTGAGATGGCACAGTTCCAGCAAAGTAAGTGGGTAGGAGTTACATTGGATCTGAAGAATATGTTCTTTTCCATCCCAATAACAGACCCGGGAGGAATACTGAACATGTGTATTGATGGCATTATGTACAGGTGGACAGTCTGTCCACAAGGATATCGCAACGCTCCATCATTAGCTACTGGTGCCATGAATAACACCCTGAAGAATTTTCAAGCTTCACACTCTCTTCCCCCAGAGAAAGAATTAAGGATCTGGAGTTATGTCGATGATATTGCCATCATGGGTCGCGATAGCTCTGTGGTCACTAATGTAGTCAGTCAACTAGTCACCCATCTTCAAAGCGAGGGATGGACGATCAACGAGGAAAAGTCATGCCTACATCCTGTAGATGACATTACGTTCCTTGGTCTTCGATTCACCGGTTCCATCCGCCACGGAGTCTCGCATGAGGGTCCTGACACTGATCCGTTGAAAACATTCCACCCTGTCACTAAGAGGCACTTCCAACAGCTGATGGGTCATTTAAATTGGTATCGGCATTATATTGGACCTAATGATTTGGCTCTTTTCACCAAATTGCAGAGACAGATTCGTGACAGATCCTGAAGGTCCACGCCTTGGACGGAAAAAGATCAGCAGAATCTGCTTCGCCTGCTGACCACGGTCAAAGATACCCAGCTCCATGCCATCGATCTGAGTGAGTCACTAACCGTAACCCTTGGGTTCACCACAAACCATGTGTGGGCTGTCGTGCACAACCCTCATGATGAGCTAGTATACACGGCCCATAAGACGCTTCAAGCGGCACAACATCGATATGGAGCCATAGGAAAGATTCTCCTAGCCAAACAACTGGTAGAGCCATTAGCAAGGGGGCATGGGACGTTACGTGCTCCTGGTGCCACATTGTTACCCTTGCTGGATGCAGGAAAAATTGACCCACATTTTCAAGGGGAGTCTAAGACCTGGAACACGCTAGTGCTTACACACTATTATAACTGGCATTGCTGGAAGTTGGAAGACACGGTACCTGATCCAAGCCCAGAAGATGAAGAGAAGGTCCCTACACTGTATGGAACTACTGCACCGGCGTGGATGGCTTCAGATGGAACCTCCCGACATGACGGAAGCTATGGGTATTATTGCAAGGCTTGTCATGATAAGGAAATATTTCAAGCTGACCCAAATGATAATTCGTCCCAAAAATGTGAATTATTAGGATTCCTAAAAGTACTAGAGCATTGTCTGACACATCATGACGATACACTCCCTGTTCCAATCATTGCCATTGACTCCCAGTACATTTACAAGATTCTTACAGGTACAGCCTTTCCCACCGAGAATTTGAATGATTGGCAAGACATTTGGAAGACGTTAACCAAATTTGTACGCCTACCGTTGGTTAGGCATACTAAGTCCCACCGTCCGGATACTGATCCAGTACATGAGGTCATTGATAAGCTTCTAGAAGATCCACTCCGGACCGACATAATCTTGCCCATCACATCTACCTCTAGTCCTGAAGAAAATTTGTTCCTTGCGTGGCTTCACGAAAATTGGGGTCACCCAGGACCACGAGTTTGCCACCAACGATGGTCCCGAACCATTACAGAGCCGGCCTCATACGGAGCTCGGCGTGATTGGGAAAAGGTAGCTCAGGCTTGTGAAATATGTGCTAAAGAAAAGTGTCATAAAACCAAGCATCAGATTGGAGCTTTCGATTCTTCGCAGTTTCAGGCAGGAAAAGTTTGGCAGGTAGATCTGCTGGGACCCCTCCCAGGGTCTAAACCGCCAAATAAAGGTCTAGTTGTTGTGGACTTGGGAACAAGACAGTTACAAGTCATTCCCTTGCGGAAGAGTAATGCCACTGCCGTGATTGCTGCTCTGACTGCTGTATTCGCCACCTGGCAACCTCCTCACGAGATTCAGTCTGATGGAGGACCCCCGTTTAACTCTAATGCTTTGGATAAATTTACTCATCTTCACAACATAGCATGGCATCTTCATCTGCCCTACCATCCGCAGTCCAACGGCGTGGTAGAAAGACACATCGGCTTGTACAAAGAACAACTCCGCCTCAGAGGAGGGGGGACGTTTAAAAACTGGACCAAGTTCAATCACGATGTCCTCATCTCACTGAACACCGCTAAGCCGTTATGGGATGAAGCTAATGTCCAGAAACCCCCACCTTGGGAACCTAAGTTCCAACCAGATGAGTTAATGTGGATCTCGATACTGCACCCTCATCAGTCTCATCCGCAAGTTCACAAAGGAACAGTTCAACGGTCGGGACAATATCCTAATACCTATTCTGTCCAATTGGAAGAAAAGCCTGATCGTCCTCCTATTATAGTTCATCATAACTGGATGACTCGCCGTTCTGACGTTCACCCAGTATCCTTACAGTGAATCCAATTATGATTCTCTCTTGTTTGTTTTGTGTTGTTGTTTTCTTTTCTTTACAGGTTCAACCCCAGCGGGACGGTAATCTGCAGCCGTTTGATTGTGAGATCCGTCAAGCACCAAACTGCAGTTCATTCATGTCCATAGACTGATGGTTATGAGGGAGACACTGAGACAGCGAGTGTTCGTCCACTCAGGACTTGTTATGATACTGTTTTAAGTATTTTGATTGACATTGTTTGTTGTAGGAGAAGACGGACTGACTCAGATGTTCTCCAGCCAGACGATGATCAATAGTTGCTGTGATATGTTCAAGTTGTTGTGTTTTATAGTTTGTTAAAAAGACCGGTCTATCAAGTTATTTGTTTATATATATATTGGTTGTCAAAGCTTTGCCAGGTCAGTGAATCCCGAAGCAAGAAAGCCTTGAGATGTGCTCATGTGTCTGAAATTCCAGTTGTGCCATCGGCAAGGGGGCGTGTCACAACCCAGTGATTTTTGGTGCCTCGGCACAATGGGATTTCTAGCCACATGAGAGCCTCTTGCACAGCGAGGGTTTTTGCTGCACAGAAAAACCCCGGTGCAAGAGAGTTCCCGCCGATTTGCAGTTTTCCTTTGCAAGGTGCATTTCTTCCTTGCAGCACAGAAATGCACGGTGCAAAGAGTTCCCGCCATTCGGATGTAAATTTGTGTCCCGCTATTGGCCAGTGCTAAATTATTCACACGTGGCAGCTAGTAATTGGCTCGCTGGCCGTTTAAAGGTGGGCCGTTTAAAATTCCGCGCGACTTCCGCCCAAGTCGAAGAGCTTTGAGCACGCTGCAGAGTGCCTCTGAAGTGATCTGACTTGGGGCTGCCGATCGATAGACTGATCACCTATCGATCTTTCTTCCCGTCACCGAGCGCAACCCCGGACGTACCCCCTCCCTGCCGGCTTCGAATTGCGGACAGATTTACTGGCTGGGGCCCCGCCAGCTGGAACAACTCGCGTGGTTGTTCAGACGACCGGACCACCTTTGTCGCGTTTACAAGCGGTGTGACTAAAGTTTTTGCAACCGATAAGTTGTCTCTGCCTCTCCATTCACCAGCCCGCCCTGACGTACGAGTAATTTTAACGTAACTCGAGTCGGCTCCGGCTGCCCGGGACAACACATACATACATACATTCTTGCAGATGACACACTTACATAATCTATCCCAAGGGTGCAGGTACGGATGGCCAGTCCCTATCCATTGATGGAGTGGAGTATCTGACCTGGCACGCACAGGCACGGGTTCTGGTGGTGAAGCAGGTTCTTCCCCCCGTCATCCTTCCTCTTGCCCACTTTTATACAGTTTGTGTTGCTGGGCAAGGTTTCTGGATGCTTCTTCTTCAGGCATGTGCTGCTCAGTCAGCAAGTAACCAGCTCTCCCTTATCTCACCAGTTGGAACTGGTCTTCTTGTCATGGATGTTGTGCGGGCATTTGGCCTTCAACTGTCTGCTTCTAACTGCTGACATTACAACTTCTCCTTTCTTAGCTGTTTTGTTTTTTCATATCATCTGCTTCTTCTTTATTAGTCATACATACTGCAGTCACACTATTGCTTATGAGACCTATTTGTGATACATTTTCTAACTGACTGGCTACATTCCCCGCTTTGAGTTTTGGTGTATATTTTATTCCCAGACCTCATAAAATTAATTCAATCATACCGGCATATATATTTAACAGATTAAGTGTGATACTAAACAAAAAAAAATATATAGTTTACATGAATAAATATAAATATAGCATTAATTCAAAATAATCTAGTTTGCTAATAAAAGTAAATAAGTTGTTGAGACTATGATAACAAATGCCCTAAAGTAGATTTGTTAATATAATAATAAAAAGGCAACTTTTTTTAAATGGGAATTTGAAACTTGGACGTTCACTAACTAGGTAAGCAGAACCACAGGCAGCATAGACAGCAACTGATGATACTAATGTTGCTTAATCCATAAATGTAAATGGCATGTAACTTAATGAATGACACATTTCTGCACCAAAACTGGGACTTAGGACCTCATGCTCTCTGAGGCCTTGTTGCTGTGGTTGCTTATCTCATGTTACGGGACACTATGGTACATACTTCTTTGCTTCTCAGGCAGTTTCCTAGACTATATGTCCTTGTTGGCCTTGCTGTGCTAGAAAGCCTGTCTACCTCTAGGGCCGTGAGAAGCTGTGCGTGTCTCTTAAGCTCTTTAGACATCCATTCAACCATTGCTGCTCATCATGACCCCTATCAAGGTGTATACCATATCCGTATGTATAAGCCAGTTTGTAAAAAGCAGTCCTTTAAATACCATTTCTAAGTCAATATATCCCCTCCTTGAAGACGCATCTTTACACTATACTGAAGTATAATCACTGGTATCACCTGGAATGTCTATGAGATTTGTGGGGAGGACTTCCACCAGTCATCCTGGGAAAAGTATGACAGTATTCATGGTCGGGGGCTCCAACGGGCTGGACGCTGTGATGAACTGTGAACCATTGTTCAAATATTGCCCATACCCGCTTTGACTTGGTCTCTTGCCTTAGCGTTCCCTAGGCTGGCAATTGAGTTTTAGCCAAGTAGGTTTAAATAGGCCAACCATACTGGGAGCAGGGAATATCTGGCCAGAGATACCTCCCAAACCTTACTACCAATTTTAGCTAACCCCTTTAAAATGCCTCCTAACAGCTAGTCAGAGAGAGGAACAGATTTTAGTAGCTTCCCATAAATGCAACAAAAACAAGATACCTGCTTAGCTTCTGAAGGGCTGGATAATGATAAATAATTTCATTTTTCGATATCATCTGCTTCTTCTTTATTAGTCATATATATCACTTTCATACCCTCTATTGCTTCCTAGGCTTATTAGTGATAAATTGTCTAACCTAGTGGCTACACTGGGGCCTGTGGGGAGCCGTTGCTCTGTGGCGTAACTGCTATGGCTTGATCCTGGCAAACCTACCTGCCAAAGCCAGGGAAGTGGGGCTGAGCTCAGGGTGGGCAATACCTCCCAGCAGCCTCAGGGCACAGAAGCAGTAATCTGTAGTGGGAGAAGTAGTAGGTGCTGTGCTGCAGAGGGGGCAGAAGGGGCATTCTCCTAGGCAGCCCCAGTACCCCCAGTCCTAGACAGGTGCTTATACATTGCCTCAGCCTGAGGGAAGGGCAGCTGGGTGGGGACACCCAGGGTGGGGTGGGAGGGGGCCTTCCCTCCCACAGCAGATGATTGGCCAGGCAGAGGTGTTGACTTCTGTGGGAAGGAAGACAAAAGGAGAAGTTGGCATAGGCGAGTGTGAGAGCTACCAGGGCCCTACTACCAGCTGGCCTTTGATGATGCAGCAGCTTCCTCTCCTCCTCCCTGGCCTCTTTGTGGCATGGGGGGCCCTGCTCGGTGTGTGGAGGGCTCTGATTCTGTAGCTGGGGCTGGGGAAGGCGTGAGTGGCTACATGCGTGGTGGGGTGCTTGTGCAAGGTTGGGGGTGGGCATTGCCCCACTGCTGACCCTTGCTTTCTTTGCAGCCTTCACCATGTCATCCCCCATGCCCTCCTTTCCACCCACCATGGAGCCCCAGATCCTTCGGCTGCTGGTGACCATGGTCTTCCATGACACCACCAGACCAGCTGACACCCAGGGCACCGCGCTGCTGGGCGATGTCCCCACCCATGCCATGGACTGTGGTACCTGCCCCATTCGCTTCCATCAGCCCTGGGCCCACCAGGGGCTGTCTCCTGACCAGTGGCATGACCTGGAGAAAGCTATGCATCTCGCCGTGGTGCTTGTCACTCAGACAATTTTCTCCGTGGTGCAAGGGACTGGCGTGAGATGTGAGTATAAAGAGCTTGGGGTGGGGGCTGAGCACTGACATGCTCATTGCAGCTGTCTCCCACCTGGCAGGGTTTGGGCCACCAGGGTTCTTGTGGTGCCTGGCACTGGACAATGCCCCTTTAAGTGGGTGCAGGGGGGACTGTAGTTTGCTTGGGGAGGACCTGACACAGCCTGGGTATTTTAGTGGCTGTCACAGGAGGTACCAGGAGGATTTTACAAAGCTGAAATGGTCATCTAGCCACAAATAAATGATGGGGTGTCCCTGGCACCATGCCCCCATCTCCTCATCTTCTCAATAGCCTGATCCCTGCTACCCTGGGTCTGACAATGCACTCCCACTCCTCTTCCAGTCCCCTTTGTGATCCAGATCCTCATGGGCTGTGAGGTCCTTCCCAACGGCACCTCCTACAGCTTTTACCAGAGCACGCACCATCTTGTTGAGGTTTGACCTGGCCACGGGTGAGTGTGTGGCCGCACCAGGGGATGAGATGGCCCAGCGGGTTTGCCATAGCTTCAGCCAGGACCAGGGCACATCAAGCCGGCTGCGGTTCCTGCTCCAAAACACCTGTGTCGCTGAGATCCTGAGCTTTGCCTACTACGGGAAGGAGACACTGAAGAGGCAGGGTGAGGCCAGACCTGCACTGGCATAATCCCCCCTGCCCTCCCACCCTGCCACCCTCTGGCTGACATGGAGCTGTCTGTTGGGGAGGAAGCAGTTGCTGCTTCTATCCAGCCCTTGCCTGGGCTGAGATGCAGCTGTCTCTAGGATGAGGCACCTCCACTGGGATCCTTCACGCAGCTGGATGTGCAGTTGCCTTTTGTGTCATGGATACCCTAACCACGCCTCTGTGTGCCATCCCCAGAACGCCCGGTGGCTGTGGTGTTTGCCCGGCAGTCTCCTGTTGCCGCGGAGCTCTCACTGCTGCTGGTTTGCCGGGTCACTGGCTTCTACCCACGGCCCATTCGCGTGACCTGGCTGCGGGATGGTGAGGAGGTGACTCCAGGCCCAGGGCTCAACTCCAGCGGCCTCCTGCCCAATGCTGACCTGACCTACCAGCTGCGCATTGTCCTGGCCATTGACCCAGGTGCTGGGCACAGCTATGCCTGCCATGTGGAGCACAGCAGCTTGGGGCACCAAGGCCTTGTTGTGCATTGGGGTAGGTGTGGGGTAGAAATGGGTATGGGGGGATGCTCTTAGTGCTGGGGAGTGGGCAGCCCCCTTGGAACCAGTGGCTGCCACCCATGGCTGGCTCCAGCCCCCTGCCTCCATGCTTCTGGCTTGGGTGTTGCAGGCTCCCTCCTCAGGGGCTCAGTTGTAGAGCAGCGAGGGGCATGAAGGATGCAGGGATGGGGTGAGTAGACCCGGGGGGTTGGTGGGGCAGGATGGGCAGCCCAGACACCAGATTTCCATCTAAGTGTTGTGGGAGCAGGGGCTCCTGAGAGGCAGGTGAGGGAGCACTGTGGTTCCACTCCCCGCTCTCCCACTCCTTTAGGGCCTGGAGGGCACTGGGCAGTGGGCCTGGCTGTGGGCATTGTCATTTCATTGCTGGCTGCAGCAAGTTTGGCCGCTGTCCTGTGGTGGATGAGACACTGTGAGTCCTTCTCCCTTCCCCAGGTGACAAAGGGATGGTGCCCCCAGTCGGAGCACCCTGAGCACACCACCCTCTGTCTCTCCTTTGGCCGCTGTCCTGTGGTGGATGAGACACTGTGAGTCCTTCTCCCTTCCCCAGGTGACAAAGGGATGGTGCCCCCAGTCGGAGCACCCTGAGCACACCACCCTCTGTCTCTCCTTGCAGGATCCACGTGGCCAGAGCAGAGAAACAGTATGGGACTGTAGCTGTTTCCTGCACCCCCAAGTTCTTCAGTGGCTGTGGTCCTTCACCTAAGCAAGACCAGCCAGGCCCCAAACCCTTTGGTCAGCAAAAAGGGGTTGGTCAGGCTAGAAGCCTGGACACATGGGTTTCATGCCAGGTCTGGGAGGGGGATGAAGTTGGGATGGGGAGTGGTAGTTAGGGTCAGATTGGGCTGGGAGCCAGGGCACCTGGGTTCTCTCTCGGGTTATGGAGGGGATTGGGGCTGGTGTGCTAGAGCAAAGGGGACTGGGAAACAGGATGCCTTCCTTCCGTCCCAGTTGAGGTATCCAAAATAAAATCCTTGGGATCAGTGCTGAGTCCTGCTCATCATGTCTTTTCTAATTCTGCCCCTAGGCAGGGGGCATAGCTAACAGAGAGGGCATCTGTGGCTGCAGAGGCAGCTGCACCTTGGTCCAGGCAAGGTATTGATACAAGAAGTGATCGCTCCCTCCCCCAAAGACAGCTGCATGTCAGCCAGGAGGGCTTATCCAAGTCTGGCCTCACACTGCCTCTCCAGCACCTCTTTTGCATAGTAGATGAAGCTTAGGGCCTTGGCAATGCTAGTGTTACAGAGTAGGTATTGCAGCTGGCTGGACATACCCAAGTCCTGATTTTAACCCTTGTGGACCCATTGGGCTTCTCAACCCTGGTATGGCCCCACAGCCTCCCATGGCCAGGGAGAAGACCACCAAGTCCTGTCTATCCTGTGTGGTTCAGTATAAGCGGAAGGAGGTGCCATTGGGGTGGATCTTGCAGATTGTGAGGTTCTGGATCACGAAGGGGATGGAAGAGGAGTGGGGTGATGGGCACTGTCAGGGTCAGGGAGCAGAGAGGGGGCTGATGGAGAGTCTAGAACTTGGTGTCATGATGCCAGGGCCTCACCAACCGCAGCTTCATGGCTGGGTGATAACTTTGGCATTGCATGATCTTCCTGGTACCTCTTCTGACAGCCATTAATATACCCAGGGTGTGTCAGACCAACCCCATCCCCAACCCCCCCAAAGCAATCTGGGATCCCCCCTGCATCCTCCCATGTAGGAGCTCTCCAGTTCCAGGGACCATACGAATCCTGGTGGCCTCGATCCTCCAGGGACATGGTGGGAGATAGCTACAATGAGCGAGTCGGTGCTTAGCCACACCCTGCACTCCCTGTACTCAGCCCATGCTGGCTTCCCATGCTGGCAGTCATCTGAGTGATGAGCACCAGGTAGAAATACACAGCTTGTTGCAGGTCATGCCACTGCTTGGGGGACATCCTTGGTGGGCCCAGGGGTGACAGTAGTGAACGGGCAGGTGTTGTAGTCTGTATCCCGGGGCGTCATTCTCCCCTTGTACTCGGCCTTGGTGAGGCTGCAGCTGGAGTACTGCGTCCATATTTGGACTCCACAATTCAAAAAGGATGTGGAGAAGCTTGAGAGAGTCCAGAGAAGAGCCACGCGCATGATCAGAGGTCAGGGAAGCAGACCCTACGATGACAGGCTGAGAGCCCTGGGGCTCTTTAGCCTGGAAAAGCGCAGGCTCAGGGGTGATCTGATGGCCACCTACAAGTTTATCAAGGGTGACCACCAGCATCTGGGGGAACGTCTGTTCACCAGAGCGCCCCAAGGGATGACGACTAGGTCGAACGGTCA
>NW_005842558.1:248661-251639 GCF_000455745.1 Alligator sinensis | reverse complement strand
TCAGGCTGGACATAAGGAAGAACTTCTTTACTGTCCGAGCCCCCAAGGTCTGGAACAGCCTGCCGCCGGAGATGGTTCAAGCGCCTACATTGAACACCTTCAAGAGCAAACTGGATGCTTATCTTGCTGGGATCCTATGACCCCAGCTGACTTCCTGCCCTTTGGGCGGGGGGCTGGACTTGATGATCTTCCAAGGTCCCTTCCAGCCCTAATGTCTATCTATGAAATCTATGAAATCTGGGACATGGGTGGGGACATTGTGGAAAAGCATGGTCATGAGAGCCTGGAGGGTGTTGGACTCCATGGGGAGTGGAACAGGGGAGGTTGGGGATGGCATAGGGAAGACTTGGGGAAAGCAAAGGTCAGCAGTGGGACAATGCCCGCCCCTGGCCTTGAAGAAGCCCTCAGGCATGCAGCCCCTTGCGCTGTCCTTGGCACCAGCCATAGGATCAGGATCCTCCATGCACCAACAAGAGCGCCACACACCACAGAGAGTCTAAGGAAGCAGAGAGGAAGCTGAAGCATTGTTGCAGCCAAGAGGAGGGACACAGTTGCTCTCACAGCCGCCCACGCCAACTCCAGTCCAGCTGTTCCAGCCCTGCTGCTTCCTCCTGGGTTAAGGCAACATTGCTTTAAGCTCCCCTATAGAACTGAGGGCAACTGGGGCTGCCTAAAAGAGTGCCCCTTCTGCCCCTTGCAGCACAGCACTGGGGTACTTCAGGGAACTCCTGTGCCCCCAGGCTGCTGGGGGGTGCTTCCCACATGCATGTTGGCACCCCTGGCTTGGACAGGTAGGTGCACTGGAGCCTAGGCCCATCAGGAAGTGCAGCAGTTACACCGTGGAGCTGCAGCTCCCTACAAGCCCCAGGTGCTGAAAGAGGCTGGGACCTGGATCCACCCCTGGCTCTGCATTGAGATGGCTCTCATCCTGATACCAGGGGTGCTGGGTTCTGGGCCAGGAGAGCAGAAGTAAGCCCCCATGACCTTCAAGAAGGGGTGATGGGGAATGAGCAACCCTCATGGGGCAGACAAGGGTAGGAGCCTGCAGGGGGGTGAGGGCCCGGCTCTTGAGAGAAACAGGGCCTGTCCCCCATGGCATCTGCTCCAGACGGTAGGTGAGGCTGTGGCTTGAGGCCATTACTGCAGGAGGACAAGACTTGCCTTGGCAGCTGGGTCCACAGGTCATGGACTGTGCACTGGCATTGGGCAGGGAAAGTGGGACCAGGCAGTGGGAAGGAGCTGTAATTCCAGCAAAAGCCCACAGAGGAGGAGCTTGGTGCTGTGCCTGCACCAGCATCTTGGGTCTGCTGCCTTGTCAGGGAGAGGCCGGAGTGCTGGTGTTGGAACGTGGCAGAGCTTTCTCTTGTCCCTGAATGAGGAAATATGTGGAATAAGCCATGTGGCGTCTCAGCCCCGTTGGCAGCACCTAATGTCTGACCTGTGCAGGAGGGAGCAAGCTGGAAGGTCCTTCAGGGCAGGAAGCAGGGTGCAACATCACCTGAGCCCTTTTTCCCTGTTCCTCCTCTATTGCAGCCCCCAGCCTGGGCTCTGGCCCCCTGCCTCATCAGTTGTCCAGTCCAGATGTCCCACAGCCACTGTCTTTCCTCTGCAGCCAGAGGCCTGCTCCCATCCTCCCTTAGCTGTGCCCTGGGACCCCAGGAGCAAGGTCATAGCCCTGGCCTGGGAGCCACTGTGCACCCTCTTCCCTGCTAATGGGGTGGAATCAGGAAAGGGTTAATGCTCTGCAGATCCCTGTGGAAATCAGGGGAGCTGGACCTGCGTTTGTCCCCTCCCTCCCCAGCAGGTGGCTGCCCAAGCCTGAGGGCCACATTTGCACACTGCTGCCTGTGGCAGGCCAGTAGGGGGTGCTTCTGCATTGAGCACCCACCTCACTGTGCCTGACCACCTTCCAGGCTCTGAGTGCCTCCCTGGGGGCACCTCACATCTGGCCGACCCGCTTCCTGGAGCACACCCGCTAGCCTGGGGTAAAAACTGCCACCACCCAGGGCTGGGCTTGATTCTGGCTCTGTGCACCATGGGAAACACAGGCCTAGCAGCCCTCAAGGGTACTTGATTCACTTCAAGTACTTGGGATGCTTCCCTCAGTGAGAAGAACAAGTAGTAGTTTCCCTTAGTCAGCGGAAACAAGGGGACCCCAAGGCATAATCTAGACCCATTCACAATAAGTCTCCCACACTAGGTACAAAGGAGAACGTTATTGGTTACAGAGGGTAGGGGTAGAATAGGGTACAGGGTAGAGCAATAGCAGAGAAATCCCATAGAGCAAACTCCCATGGCTGGGTAGCCTTTAATCACACATCTGAGTTACTGCAAGCGATATATCTAGTTAGATCTCAGCTAGCTTGCTCATATGTATTATCCAGAGGCAGGTGGAGATTCCCTCTGGAGGCAGGCAGTTCCTTGATCATGAGTTTTGAGAGAGAGAGCCAGTTTCAGATGGTTCAGATCTTCTCTCTGAGTCTTCCTCATGGCTGCTGCCCCCTCCTCCTGGGCAGTCCTGAACTTATATAGCCCTTGTGACCTCATTTACCAGGTCCAAAGGAGGCCAGCACCTGTTGGCTGTCTGCCAACCAATTTGAAATACATCCCTAGTTGCCGGGCAGACTCTAGCCCACCAGGAAGGAAGTCCCTCACTCAGGTATGTGATGCCAGTTGTCACAACCCAAAGTTGTGGTTTTTTGTTTGTGTGTGCTTCGGCACCGCTAAATTATGTTCCCGCTAAATTTCAGCTCCTTTGCACGGTGGAGTGTTCTGTCGTAATAGAGAACTCGCGTGCAGGAGAGTATTTCCCACCAAATTTGTAGCTTTCTTTGCATGGTGCATTTCTTTTGCATCTAGGAAATGCTCGGTGCAAAGAGTTCCCGCCATTTGTATTAGGATTCACGCCACATTATTGGCCGATCTTAATATAGGCACACGTGGCGGCTAGCGATTGGTTTGCTAGCCGTATAAAGGGC
>NW_005842558.1:247172-248035 GCF_000455745.1 Alligator sinensis | reverse complement strand
TTGCCAGTCTTAATATAGGCACACGTGGCGGTTAGCTATTGGCTTGCTAGCCGTACAAAAGGCTTGGGTGGTTTCTGCCCAAGGCGGAGAGAACCTGGATCTCTAAGCGTTGTGGATCCCTTCAAACCCAGCGCATCTCTCTTAAGAAGGCAATAGAGGCTCCAATTACCAAACCCCCAGAGCCTTACAACTCCGGGGCACCAATTACCGACGGCCTCTAGCCTCTCCCCGTCGCCGATCACAGTCCAGACGTATCCCTATCCTAGAACCCAATTTTCGAACCCGCGGAGTCTGAACCACTCTGAGGGACCTGGGAACCGAGTTTATTAGAGTCCTCCACCGAGAACTCAAGCGGACCCGTGCCTGGAAAACTGTCCAGCCTACACCGCGACCACCTTGGGTGTAAGTAAATAATCTTTTCAACCAACCATTACGCCTCTGTGACTGATTCTAGCTTAAGCGTGCTATACCGCACCGTGGTTTTCTCCGGCCCCGCATGCCCGGGCCGGCCTGCCGGCCCCAGCCCGCGTGCACGAAAACGGGCCCGGCTCGCACCTGGCAAGGACGGGATCGGGAGCCGGCCCACACACTGTCCAGCCTACACCACGACCATCTTTGGTGTAAGTAAACAATCTTTTAATCAACCATTACGCGTCTGTAACTAATTCTAGCTCGCCACCGGTCTTCTTCGACCCCGCGTGCCCGGGCTGCTGGCCACAGCCCGCGTGCACAAAGACGGGTCCGCCCACTGCTCCCGGCCCGCACATGGCGACATGGACGGGTTCGGGAGGCGGCCCGCACACCAGTCACGTAGGCAGAGGCAGCAGGTTTCCCCCCTCCCTCCGGCATGTATCCAGCTCAGG
>NW_005842558.1:241397-247058 GCF_000455745.1 Alligator sinensis | reverse complement strand
CACTTTAAAAGCTTGGACACCTTAGCTTTACAGAGCTATGGGTATGAGCGTGTTTCATTTGGAAGGGTCACCTTTCATACCTAAAGAGAGATTACACAAGACATAATACGGGTCATAACAATAATACACATGGAGCATGAAAGCACATTAAGGAACTCTCACACCAGAGCTCGGTCAGGTGGGTCTGAGTCCATACAACCCACTACCCAGAGTCCTATTGCGACAGGGCATCTGCTATCACATTCTGGCTTTCCTTGATGTGTTTGACAGTGAATTTGAACTCCTGAAGCTGCCAGGCCCATCATTGAAGCTTGGCATTGGTGTTTTGCATTGTCTGCAACCACTGCAGTGGGGCATGCTCCAATAGGACGGTGAACTGCTGCCCCCACAAATAGGGCCTGAGCTTGTTCAGTGCCCAAACGATTGCCAAACACTCCTTCTTGATAGATGACAGGTTCTGCTCCCGAGGGATTAACTTCTGGCTTAAGCACACCACGGGGTGCTGTGTCTCTTGGTGCTCTTGTAGGAGTTCAGCTCCTAGTCCTGAGTCAGAGCCATCAGTGGCTACGTAGAAGTGTTTATCATGGAGTGGTGCCTTCAGGATCGGCTGTTTGATCAGGGCGGCCTTTAGGGTGTTAAATGCTTCTCAGCACCCCTGCTTCCAGGCCACTGGATCAGGGCTACCCTTCTTGGTCAGCTCATGTACCAGGGACAAACCATATCCAGCCAGGCCAAGGAAGACTCTGACTTGCTTCTTGGTTTGTGGAGGCAGCCAGTCTTTAATGGCCTTGATCTTTCCCCACAAGGGAGCAATATGACCTCCACTGACACACTGTCCCAAATATACCACTTCAGATAGTGCCCACTGGCACTTTTTGGCTTTCACAGTAAGGCCAGCTTGCTAGATCTTGCCTAACATGGTGGTCAGATGAATCAGATGTGGTTCAAAGTCCTGACTGAAGATGGTGATGTCATCGATGTAAGCCATGGCAAACTGCTCACATCCTTGTAACAGGTTATTAATCAGTCTTTGAAAAGATGCAGGAGAGTTGCACATACCGAAAGGTAAAACTGTAAACTCATATAGTCCCAGAGGTGTAGTAAAGGCAGACTTGGCTATGGCATTCAGATCCAATGCCATTTGCCAGAATCCTCTGGACAGATTGAGACTAGAGATAACCTTGGCCGGGCCCAGGCGATCAAGTAAAGTGTCCATCCTGGGCACAGGGTAAGCATCAGGGGTGGTAATAGCATTCAGCTTCCGGTAGTTTGCACAGAACCAGATGGACCCATCCTGTTTCTGGATGAGTACCACCAGGCTGGCCCAGGGACTCAATGAAGGACAGATTACCCCTAACCCTTTCATCTCTGTGATCTCTCATGTTATTTCTTGCTTCACCTTCTCATTAACTGGGTAAGGTCTGGACTGGATAGGGCGATGGCTGCCCATGTCTATAGAGTACACTGCCAGGTCTGTTTTACCTGGTTTGTTGGAGAACACTGTCCTAAAGTCTTTGAGTGCTGCGAGCACCTTGTCCTTGTCCTGGGAGGTCAAATGGTCCGGCAGGTGGAGTTCCTCTATCCCTGCCTCTTCATCCCAGTCACCGTACATGACCGGCTCCTCTGGATCCTCCGGTGATCCTTCTACTGAGGAAATCCAGAACACTGCACCACTTCTATTAATGTATGGTTTAAGCATGTTTCCATGAACTGTCTTAGGATTTTCCCACTCCTGGACACTACATAGATCACATGATCCAGCTTGCCCAGGATGACATGCGGACCTTCCCAAGCTGCTTGCAGCTTGTCTGTCTTGAGTGGCAGGAAAACCATGACCTTATCACCTTGTTCAAAGGTACGTAAGTGAGCCTTTTCATCATACCAGGTGCTTTGCTTCTCCTGGGCCTGTTCCAGGGAGTCTCGTGCTACCTTCATCATGTCAGTTGGCTTCTGACGAAAGCTGAGCATGAGCATGTATTCTAACATGGAGGTCTTGGTAGAAGAGTTTTTCCCTTCCCATTCCTCTTAGACCAAATCAAGGGGACCTCTAACTTGCCTTCTGAACATCAACTCAAAGGGTGAGAACCCAGTGGACTCCTGGGGGACCTCCCAGAAGGCAAAGAGCACATGCAGCAGTTTCTCATCCCAGTCATTGGGATTAGAGTCCACCTAGGCCTTTAGCATCCCTTTCAAGGTCCCACTGAAACTTTCTATGAGCCCATTTGTCTGAGGGTGGTAGCTTGTGGTCTTGAGGTGTTTCACCCCACAGCAGTCCCACAGGCACTTCATCACCTCCACCAGGAAGTTCCCACAGCTGTCAGTCAGGATCTCAGGGGGAAAACCCAGCTGGAAGAAGATCCTGGTTAGGGCATCAGCAGCTACAGGTGCCTCAGTAGAGGTCAAGGCAATTGCCTCCAGGTACCGAGTTGCGAAATCCACTAGAGTCAGGATATATTTCTTCCCTCTATGAGTCTTATGCCTCAGCGGGCCCACAATGTCTATCCCCACTCTTTGGAAGGGTTGATCAATGATAGGGGGAGGCTGTAGGGGAGCCTTTCTCTTGTCCCCACTTTTGCCCGTCCACTGGCCCATCTCGCAAGATCTGCAGTAGTCTGCCCCATTCTGGGCAATTCTGGGTCAATAAAAGTTCACCTGCATGTGCTGGCATGGCCGTTCCCTGCCCATGTGACCAGCACACAGTAAATCATAAGCCATGGAAAGAAAATATTGTCTGAACTTCTGAGGTCCTATGAGCTGGCGATGGGGTTCCCAGGTCTCAGCATGGTTCCTTGGTACCCACAACCGATAGAGGAGTCCCTAATCCCAGACCACCTGTTCCCTCTTATCTGGGGTGAACTCTGTCTCTTGCTCCTGAGCCATCTGCCAGTTCCTCCAAGCTGGGGTCAGCCAGAACCTCCTGCTTGAACTCCTCTTGCCCAGCTAGGCAATCAGCAGGGAGTTAAGGTGCTCCTGTAAGGAGTGCACCTGCACCCTCGGGGATGTCCTTTAACTTCTCCCTAAGAGTCTCAGTTTCCTCTGCCACCAACTGACCAGACTCCTCCCTGGGACTGTCACTTAACCCAACCTTGAGGTCATTGGTTTCCTCAATGGCCAGGGGCTGGTTGCAGTCAGAGGGAGTCAGAGTCTCTCCATCCTGCCTCTCTGCCTCCGTAGCCAATTGGGTGACCAGGCCCTGGGAAGTCTCCACTCCTCCTGCCTTTGCCTTTCTGCTCTGTTGACGAGTCACCACATTAACCCGGTAGGGCTCTAGCTCTAGGAGGTGGCCCTCCTCCCTGTGCAGGTAGTCTAGCTCCACAGTATCACGTCCACCAGGATGGGGACAGGAGCCCCTTCCAGCACCCCCAGTTCTATGCACATCCCGCAGCCTCTCCGCTCGATGGGGGGACGTGTTACAGGTACCTCAAATGGTGGGGACCCCACCCCTTGAATGGTAAGGGTCCTTCCTGGGATGATATCTTCAGGTGAGACATGGTTGGCATTGATTAACGACACACTGGACCCCGTGTCCAGTTCTCCAACAAGGGTTCTCCCGTTTACCGTTATCTTAGTCCGGTGGAAGGCCGTCACCTGCTCAATCCTGCAGCACCAGGCATGCCCCTCAGAGTGGCTCGGGTCTCTCTCCTCACTGCTTACAGCGGTTGCATGTCTGACAGGCTTGGGTTTGGTGCTTAGCTTTGGGCAGTTGGGCTTGATGTGGCCCGGCTCCCCGCAGTTATAGCACCCCCTCTTTTCTGAATTGGGTGGTTTGTCCGAATCTGGGGCCTCCTTGTGCTCAACAGGAAGTGGCCCTCTTTCCCCTTTTGGACCTGGCCCTCCCTTCCCCCCTCTTTGGACCCCTTTCTGTTTCTTCCCAAAGCAGGGAGGCTTCTTGTCTGGCCCCTCATGATTTAGCAACAGCTGATCCACAATTTCAGTGGTGTCTTGGATGGTTTGGGGGGCCCCGTCTTTGACTAGGGTTTTAATCTTTCTCGGGCAGCAGTAACAAAACCGGTCCAGTGCCATGAGGTGTAGCACCTTCTCTAAACTGTCAGCCTTGGCCCATCTGCCCATTTAAGGAGTGCGTCTCACAACAGGGCCACAAAATCAGCCGTTGTCTTCTCGGGTTGAGGGCAGATATTCCGGAATTTCTTCCGGAAATAATCCAGTCCTAACCTGAACCTTGAAGACACAGCATTTTTAAAGGCATCATAGTTATCTGTTGCATGCAAGGGCAGGCTGTTCAGGACCACAGACATGTCGTCTTCAACCAGAGCAGTCATGTGTTTCATGAACTCTTCCTTTGGCAACTTCCATCGGCGTGTTTGGATTTTGAAGATGCTTAGGAACACTTCTGGATCATCCCCAGCTTTGTAGCGAGAGAAGATTGGGGTGTTAAGCCTGGGGGATGCATCTAGTGCAGGCTGGGCACCCACTGTGTTAGCATTTGTCTGGGTTTGGATTACTGCACGCTCATGCTTGCGCTGTTCCTAATCGCGCTGACGCTGTTCCTTCTCGTGCTCCAACTCCATCCTTTTCAACTCTAGCTCATACTGACGCTGTTCCCTCTTGTGCTCCAGCTCATACTTGCACTTGCTCTCTCATTCCTCAGCTTCTAGCTGCATCTGGTACCTCCAGCTCTCCTCTGCAGGGGTTGATCCCTCAGAGGGCTCCAGACTTGGGGTAGGGGGATGTGATTCTGGAGAGGACCAAGGAGTTGGTGTGCATGAAGGTGACTCTGGCTGAGTCATTTTTGCACAGGAGTTTAATCATCTCTTCCTTCTTTAGCCCTTTCTTCACATGAAGGCCTCTCTCTTTTGCCAGCTCTTTCAAGTTGGCCACCTTCATCTGGACATACTTGTCAGCCATCCTAGCTATCTACGCTGTCCAGTTAACCCGATGCCAAATTAGAAATTGTTTGCTCAAGGGTTTTCAGTGACTCTATTCCTTTTCCCAAATTATGCCTCTAATACAGTGGGGTATTCGTATCCCACCGCTGTCACCACATGTGGCGGGCCAGTAGGGGGAACTCCTGCATTGAGCCTCTCACCTTACTATGCACATCCACCTTCTGGACTCCACGTGTCCCTCCAGGGGTGCCTAAGCCCTGGCAGACCCCCTTTCAAGCTCCACTGCAGAGTCCAGAGGTAATGTGTGCTGCCACCAACCCGAGGAGGGACTGTCTGGGTCCCATGCCCTCGGGGAAACACAGGCCTAATAGTCCTATGGGTACTCGACCCAATAAAAGCACTTGGGGTACTTCCCCAAGTCGGGGGCCAAAAAGAATAATCTCCCTTGGTCCGCAGACCCAAGGGGCCTCCTAGGCATAATTAAACCCACCGCTCAATAAGTCTTCCACTCTAGGTACAAAGAAGAACTTTATTGGTTACAGAGGGTAGGGTTGCAATAGGGTACAGGGTAGAGCAATATCAGAGAAATCCCATCGAGCAAAGTCCTGTGGCTGGGGGGGCCTTTGATCTCGTCTCTGAGTTACTGCAAGCTGTATATCTAGTTGGATCTCAGGTAGCTTACCCATAAATATCGTCCAGAGGCAGTTGGAGATTCCCTGTGGAGGCGGGCAGTTCCTTGATCATGAGTTCTGAGAGAGAGAGCCAGTTTCAGATGGTACAGCTCTTCTTTGTTCCTGAGTATCCCTCATGGCTG
>NW_005842558.1:226438-241181 GCF_000455745.1 Alligator sinensis | reverse complement strand
GAATGTATCCAGCTCAGGTTACCTAAAGACATAGGGTAAGGTATGTATCCTCTGCTGGGCCCATCCTGATCACAACTGTCACAGAGCAGAGTTTTTGGGGAGAAACAAAGATGGCTTTCTGCGAGAGGAGCCATGTGATGAGCAGAGCCATGGGCCTCCAGGGGGATGGGGGCAGAGGTCAGTGAGAACTGGAAGCCAGCAGGGCCCTGTCTCCATCCCCGCCACGGACACACAAGCTAGAGCACCAGAGCCACCAGGGTATTCTGCTGTGGGCCACAAGGAGGAGGCCTCCTTGTGACCTCATTTACCTGGTCCAAAGGAGGCCAGCACCTGTTGGCTGTGAGCCAACCAATTTGAAATACATCACTAGTTGCTGGGCAGACTCTAGCCCACCAGGAAGGAAGCCCCTCACCCAGGTATGTGATGCCAGTCACGTAGGCAGAGGGAGCAGGTTTCCCCCCTCCCTCAGGAATGTATCCAGCTCAGGTTACCTAAAGACATAGGGTAAGGTATGTATCCTCTGCTGGGCCCATCCTGATCACAACTGTCACAGAGCAGAGTTTTTGGGGAGAAACAAAGATGGCTTTCTGCGAGAGGAGCCATGTGATGAGCAGAGCCATGGGCCTCCAGGGGGATGGGGGCAGAGGTCAGTGAGAACTGGAAGCCAGCAGGGCCCTGTCTCCATCCCCGCCACGGACACACAAGCTAGAGCACCAGAGCCACCAGGGTATTCTGCTGTGGGCCACAAGGAGGAGGCCTCAGGCCACCTTGCGGTGCCGGTAGCACCTGCTGAGCCAGGACCCAGCCTTCACCTCTTGCTCCTCTGGGGTCAGACTCCTCTGGGTGGTACTGGGGGTCTCCAGCCGGGTGCTGTGAATCAGCTCCCCAGGGGAGGATTTATTCTAAAGCCAGGCTCTGCCTGGCCATAGCTGATGCCACCAAATCCCAAGGCCAGGACCCAGTGCCCCAGTGGGCTGATGCACCACTCCTGCCTTCCCCTGCAGAAGGGGACTGGAAGGAAATGCTTGCAGCCTCAAATTCCTCCTCTGGGGTCTTTTGCTGGAGCCGGGGCTCCCTCCTGCCATCTGGTCCTGCTTCCCCTGCTGGGTGAGTGCTGGGAGCTGTCCAGCTCATGGCCTGGGGACCCACATGTCTGGGCAGGTCTTGCCCTCCTGCAGGGAAGGCCTCACGCCACAGCCTCCCCTGGCACCAAGTAGTGGAGGCAGCTACCACTGGTCCCCACCAGCCTTAAGGATAGGACCTCACCCTCCTACAAGCTCCTGCCTATCTCCACCTCCACTGGATCTTCCCCAGCTTGCAGGCGCCTGACTTGGGGGTGCAGGTGGGCTCACTCTCCCAATACCACCTCCCTGAAGGGTGTGGGAGCTCAGCCTTGCACCCCCGGCCTAGCAGCCAGCTCCCCTGCAACAGGTCTTGCCTATCTTGGTGCAGAGCCAGGGATGAGCTCCATCTTGGCCTTTCCCTGCACCTGGCATATGCCACGCCGTGGTGTAACTGCTGTGCTTCCTCATGGGTCCAGGCTCCAGTGCACTTGCTGCTCAAGCCAAGGGGGCCTGAACTGGGTGTGCACAGCCCCACCCAGAAGCCTTGGCTCCCTTGTTCCTCCCAGCCCTGCTAGTAAATGGAGTCCAGCTCTGGATGAGACCTTACTCACCCACCTGCCTCCCAGATTCCCCACTTTCTCCCCCTCTCACCCCAATGACCCCTTTCCAGCCCCCAGCCTGGAAGGAATGCAGTGGGGTGAGTCATTGCAGGTTGTCGTCCCCCGCACTCAGGCCTAGCAGCGCAGCACAACAATGAGGGAACTGAGGGAAGTCACACCACCACGGGAAGTGGATATAGCTGTGGTGGGAGCTGAGGCTGGTGCAGAAGCTCAAAGCAGTGGGGCTGCCAGACAGCGCCTCCTGCCCTGGCACTTCCTCTCCTCATCCTGGTCAGGAAACATGAGAGCAACTGAACTGGCAGTTGCTGTGAACTTCAGGGCCCTGTGAGCCTTGCTTCCTGGAGCATGCTGCCTCTTCTCTCCCTCCTTTTCCTTGCTGGGATAAGTCCCACCATTGTGAGATGCAGCTGTCTCTGGAGGAGGGGCTGCTTCTATCCAGCCCTTCCCTGGGCTGAGAAGCAGCTGCCTCTGGGGTAAGGCACTTCCATAGGAATCCCTCAGGTGGCCGGAGATGCAGTTGCCCTGGCCCAGCCTCTCTGTGCCCTCCCCAGCATGCTGGGTGGCCATGGTGTTTGCCTGCCAGCCTCCTGCTGCCCTGGAGTTCCCACTGCTGTTGGTTTGCTGGGTCAACGGCTTCTACCTGTGGCCCATCCATGAGGCCTGGATGCAGGATGGCCAAGAGGTTCCTCTTCAGCATGCTCTTGCCCAACACTGACCTGAAGTACCAGCTGTGCAGTATCCTGGCTGTGGACCCAGGTGCTGAGCACCACTATGTCAGCAGCCTGGAGCCACAGCGTGGTCGTGCTCTGGGGTAGGTGCTGGGTGTAGCTGGGTGTGGGACGATGCCCTCAGTGATGGAGAAGGGACAGACCCCCTGGAGCCAGCTGCTGCCACTTGTGGCTTGGATGTGGCAGACTCCCCCTCAAGGTCTCAGCTGTGGGGCACTGCGGGGGATGGAGGTTGCAGGGAGGGGTCATTTAGACTGTGGAGCTGGTGAGGGCAGGATGGGCAGCCCAGACACCTGTGTTCCTTCTATGCTTAATGGGGGAGCAGAGACAGCAGCCAAGAGGAGCAGAGGCAGGTGATGTGGCTCCATTGCAAGCTTCCCCATGTACCAGTTGCAAGGGCAAGGGCTCTCCAGTGGCAGAAGTATTAACCCCTGGCCCTGCTTCCATTTCCATTATCCCTGGATTCGCCTGCCACACGTTGGTCTTATGTAATAGAATGGGATGAAAGGGAATGTACTTGGCCTAGTCACATCCGTCACTCCTGGGTTTGCAGCTGCTTGCGGTCTGCCGGCCATTGCATCTCCTGTCTGATGAGGGGGGTTTCTGGTGTTGTTCTACTCCATAGTTTCCCTGGTGCTTCAAATGTAGTGCACATGGCTCCACCAGCCTCTCTGAGAGTTCTGCCTTTCCCCTTGTGACTGCCTTGGGCTGTTGCATGCTGTGTTTCCCCCAGCTGTTCCTTGTTCACAACCTGATCCAGCTGTCTTCCTTATATGCAACCAAGGGCAGGCTGCCTGGAAGGGCTTTTCTGTACACTGTGTTGTCTTGTAAAGGGTCCTATGCCCAACTTCCTGATACACCTCCACTTTTAGGGCCTGGAGGGCACCAGGATGTGAGCCTGGACATGGGCATTGTGGTATCCCTTCTGGCTGCAGCAGGTGTGGCCACCGTTTTGTGGTGGAGGAGATGCTGTGAGTTCCTTTCCCTCTGCTGGGGAACAAGGGGATGGTGTCTCCAGTCCTCCTGAGCTCACCACTCTCTGTTTCTCCTTGCGGGGTCTGCCCAGCCAGCAGAGAGGAGCAGCCCAGGGCTCTAGCTTCCCCCAGGGTCTTCAGTAGCTTTGGATCTCAAACTGAGCAAGACCAGCCAGGCCCAACAACCTAGGGTCTGTGGGGAAGGGGTTGGGCAGGCTAGGAGTCCAGACATCCGGGTTCCATACAAGCTCGGTGGGGGATGAGGTCAGGAGGGTCTGGCAGGAGTTAGAGTAGGGTTGGGCTGGGAGCCAGGATGCCTGGGTTCCCTCCTGGGATGGGGATGAGAATGGGAGGGTGGTGGGGGCTGGCAGCCTGCACCCCTCGGTTGTCTCCCAGGCTTTGGAGGGGAGTTGGGGCTGGAAGTCGGGACACCTGCATTCCCTCCCAGCTGAGGTTCCCAAAATAAAACCCTTGGGATCAATGCAGACTCCTCCTCATTTCTTCCCAAGCTCTGCTACTGGGTAGGGGTGGGGCTAGACCCTAAAGACCTCCTGGGGCTGTAGTGGGGTGCTGCAGGGGGGTACGTGTGCCTATACTGCTCCATGTTAGTCCAGGGGGCAAAACTGTGCTCCACATTCTGGGGGTTTATTTTATGGTTTTATTTTATGGGAGACCGAGTTTCTGCACTGCCGGTGTGTGTTTGTGGGGCCTCTGGGTCATGAAACAGTGCCAAGGGAAGCTATCCACTGCTTTATAACACACATGAAATGGCCATTGGAGAAAGGAGAGACTCCTTTCTTTTCTCCTTTCGTGGACTCTCCATCTCATCTTCACATTGCTGGCAGAGCCTCAGCCAAAGACCTGGAGACAAGTCACGTCATCCTGGGTCAGCTTATGTCCTGGTACCTCCTGCAAGGATAGATCCCACCATGAGTGCTGGGCCATGGGGAGAATGGGGAAACCCCTTCCTCTGTGAATCAGGAGAGGAGGGGGAGAAGGATGGAAGACAGCTCACCTGCGTCTCCACTGCAAGTATGCCATGGCTACCACCAGCATGACCACGATGAGAAGTGTCACCAAGATTCCCACTGTCACTTTGGTTTTCCAGGGGCTTCTGCTTTCTGGAAGGCAGAGTGAAGGGAGCAAGAATCCTCCATTGCATGGTCCTGTCTGTCTCCCTGTCCTAGTCCCTGCCCTTCCCCTTGTGGGGCTGGAAGCCAGGATGCCTGGTTTCCCTCCTGGATTGGGGATGGGAGTTGGGATTGGTGAGTAGTAGCAGTGGGGGTTGGGAACCTGGGTTCTCTCCTGTCTTGCTCTGGAGGAGCTGGTTGAGGAGGTAATGAGAGGCCTCATCATCTGTCCCTGGAACACTGGGGGCAGGCAGCAACATCAAGGGGAAAGAGCAGCTTTGCAGCAAGCCAGGAGAGCTCTCCAGCAGAGTTGCAGAGGCATGCTGGCATCAAAGGCTGCTGGCATGCACAGGTAAAGCTGAGGCTTGGAGCCCTCTGAGCTGGGAGAAGACCATGGGGACTTTTGGCCGAGGTGGGATTGGGCTGCCTCTCACTGAGGATGCTGTCTCCATGGATGTGCCAGTGCATGGCCTCAGCCCCTGAGTGGGGAACCTACTACACACAAGCCAGGCACATGAGGGTAGGGGCCTGGAGCTGGCCACAGGCAGCAGCTGATGCCTCCAGAGGGATCTGTCCTGTTCCCAGTGCTGAGAGCATCCCCCCATCTCCCAATGCCCAGCACTGCCCTGCACCTACCCCAGGGTATGACGAGGCTGTGGCCCCCCAGGCTGCTGTGCTCCACATGACAGGCATAGCGGTGCCCAGCACCTGGGTCCACGGCCAGGACAACGCGCAGCTGGTAGGTCAGGTCTGTGTTGGGTAGGAGGCCAGTGGAGTTGATCCCCAGGCCTGGAGGCAACTCCTCACCATCCCGTAGCCAGGCCACATGGATGAGACGTGGGTAGAAGCCAGTGACCCGGCAAACCAGCAGCAGTGGGAGCTCTGAGGCAACAGGAGGCTGCTGGGCAAACACCACGGCCACCGGGCGTTCTGGGGATGGCAGAGGGGCCGGGTCAGGGCATCTGTGGCCCTAAAGACAGGAAGTGCCTCACCTCAGGAGCAGGTGCTTCTTGGCTGAGGCAAGAGCTGTATAGAAGCATCCACTGCCCCCTCCCACAGAGGCAGCTGGATATCGGGGTGTGGGGTGTGGGGGGTGTGTGGAAAGAACGGGGGAGATGGGGGCTGCATCCCAGCAGCATGGCCTCACCCTGCCTCTCCAGCACCTCCTTCCCATTGCGGAGCAGAATCTGCAGGGGTGGTTGAGTAAGTTTTCCAGTGTGTCAGCTGTGCCCTTGTCACGGTTCAGGCTGTCCCGCACATGAAGCGCCAGCTTGTCCTGCCGCTGAGCTACCCACTTGCCTGAGGAGAAGCTAACCAGGTCCTCACCCCCGAGGCTGGCGTTGTAAGCCCCCCGTGATGCACCGCTGGGCAGGAGCTCACAGCCCACAGAGCACTGGGTCACGAAGGGGTCTGGGAATGGGATAGGGGGTGAGCACGGGAGAGGAGAAGGAGGGGGAGGGGAAGAAGAGGGAAGGGATCCCTGCATGGTACTCACAGCGTAAGCCCTCCTGCTGTACCCACACATTGACCTGGTGGATGAAGTTGGCCAGGTACAGGTGGATCAGCAGCTCCAGGTCATGCCAGTGCTCAGGGCTGATGGCGCTCTGGGCCCAGGGCTGGAGGAAGCGGATGGGGCAGGTAGCGCAGTCCAGGGTGTGGGTCTCCACGTCCCACACCAGTGCCAGCCCCCACACTTCTGCCTTGCCAGGTTCCTGGAAGATGATGGTCTGCTGCAGATGCAGGCTGCCAGATCCTGTAGGCACTGGTGGGGAGGCTGCCAGGTGTGGGGGAGAGACCTAGGTGAGGGGTTTCCTGCCCTAACCTCAAGCATGGAGTGCAGGCCCCTCAAACTGGGGTAGAGCTGTGTGCACCCCACAGGACTTCCAAGATGGCTCCTTCCCATTGGCAGACCCCACAGCATGGGGGAACATTAGCCCTGCTCCATGTCATCCTCCAGCTCCCTCTCCTTCTTCCATGCTGCAGCCTTTTTGCTGCTTCTAGGCATATCATGCCCATTCCCAAGCGCTGTGGCCTTATAACTCCAGCTGAACACATGAATGCAGGGATGGACATGTTAACTCATGTAAATGTGAGCTCTGTGGGTAGGTGGAGGGAGTAGAAACTCAGCTGCATTTGAGCTCCATGTTGTAAATCATTTTCATAGAGAAGAGGGGCTGGAAGGGACCTGCAGAGGCAGCATCTAGCCCAGCCCCTGTTATGCATCACATCAGCCTAAGGGTGCAACAATAGAGATTTTGGGGGCTGAAACCAATTGCCAGTTTTTAAGGAGGCATATTAGCTGCTACTGATCTGATTTCTGATACAGCTGCATCCAGCTGGTAAGTCTGTTGTGGTGGGGAGCGGGGTGGAGATCAATGCCCCCTGCAGTGAGGGGGGAATGGGGCTGGGGTAGCCATTGCTCAGCTGGGGCAGGGCGAGTGGGGATGGAGCCGCAGCTTGTCTGAGGGGTGTGGGGTGGCTGCTCCTGTCACTGTGTGCTGCTTATCTGGGAGCCACTCATCTGGCACTGGTCTGCTCATCCAGTGACTCCCATTGTGGCTGCTGCCCTCCCATTGGGGCTGCTGCCGCTTCTCGCACCACTCATCCAGAAGGGCATGGGGGAGGGAGGTGGGGGGGGGCACGTGTGCCCCTGGATCTGTGCAGAGCGGGGCTGGTCAGGCAGGCTGCAGCTGTGGGCTGGGGCTGGGCTGCGCTCAGGGTGGGTGGTCCTGGTGCTGGGAAGATGGCTATGGTATCCAGCAACACTCACCCAGCCAGGATCCACCCCCAACCTCTTGCTCCTCTGGGGTCAGACCCCATTGGGTGGCACTTGGGGGGCGGGCTGCAGCCACCCTAAATTTCACCATAGCCCCCCTGTAGCACCCTCCCAGCACCGCCGTCACCTGCTCCGACTGCAGCCCTGACCCAGCCCACAGCTGTAGCCCACTCAGCCCACCCTGCACAGATCCAGGGGCACACATCCCTCCTGGATGAATGGAAGGAGCGGGGGCGGGAGCCACTGGACAAGTGGCTCCTGGACAGATGAGTGGCTCCTGGACAAGTGGCATGCAGCAGCGGGAGCTTCCCCACCCCCTCCCCGTGCCCCCCGGACAAGCCATGGCTCCATCCCATGCCCACCCTTGCTTGGCTGGGCAGCGCCTACCCCAGCCTCACCCCACTCCCTCCTTCACCATGGGGTGGGGTGAACTGCCCCCACACACCCCTTCCTTCCCCACTCCCCTTTCACCACAACAGACTTACCAGCTGCACACAGCTCTCCATGCTGCTGGGCTGTGCTCCTCACTGCTTGCGTGCTGCGCTATGGGTGCGTGCATGCATGGCATTTATCAGCCAAATGATCAGTCACTTCAGTCCAATTTCCGATATAGTCAATTTTCTTTATACCGGTACTGATCTGATATCAGCTTGATGTATTGGTGCACCTCTACATTAGCCACCTCTCTATCCAAACCATCCCAGACAAACCCACTGGGTGTGGAGAGAAATGTCAATTTTTGCCTGATCTGGATACAGAAAGCAGTTTATAGCCCTGACCAAACACAAGTTCATGGCTGTAGACAGTTTAAAATATGGCCAATCTCATAAAAATCTGACCCCTCATTGAATGAGGTATCGGATAAAGACATTTCAAAATGTAGCGTCTTCCGTAACTTGTACCTGGGAGCCCCCAGGCTGTCACTGTTTTCAGAGTGGGAGGAGGGAAAGGGAGTGTAGTGAGTTCAGTTTGGGGGTTTTAACTCCAATTCACTTCCCCCCCCCCCTTCAGCACCAGCTGGAGAGCCCCAAGAATAAGCTCCCTCCATTGCCTTTCCCCCTTCCCATTCTGAGAACAGGGTCCACTGGCATTGAGCCTGGCCATTGCTATGGGACCCTAGCTGCAGGCTCCCAGCCCAAAGTGACATTCCCCTTCCCCTGGAACCAACCATGAATTTCTGTTTGGTTTGGGGTAATGTTGTAACTCCGAACACACTGCAGAAATTGGTCTGAGTTACAGCTGGGAGCTGCACTTCTGTCTGCATCCACTGTCTAACTGTAGGTAAGGGGCTGTCAGTCCTCGCACAGCACAGACCTCACACCCTGATGTGATACAAGAGAGTGAGGACAGCCAACATCCTGCTTCTATCACAAGTTGTTACTAGACAAGAGATCCCTGGTGGATGCCACGTCCTGCTACACAGGAGGGTGAAACCCATCTGACCAAGGGGTCAAATCCCTTTCTGACCCCAAACCTGGTGTCAGTCTGAGCCCAAGCAGCGGGGCAAGACCCTGGAGTCACTGAAAGGAGGAAGGGGAGCAGTGTTGGTCCCAGCTGGAGCCTGGGCAAAACTCAGTTGTGCTCTCAACTCGAGCTGCTGCCAGCACCCAGTGCTGATGGGAGAGGCTTGGAGAGTCCCAGCACACTGAGAAAGGAGGTTAGAAGAAGCCAGACGCTGGGCAGCTCCTCACACCGCTGTGCTGGACCTAGAGCATCCTCCTCTCAGGCTGGGGAGGCTGCAGTGCCCACCAGGGAGTGGTGCTTGGCACCCCAAGCAAGGCTCTGTTGCACCTCTGCTCTACTGGAAGCCATGGCGGCACCAGCTGCTTCCTGGGCCTGGGGCTCAAAGCCTGCATCTGGGGCTGGCCTGGGGAGGTGGCTGAGATGTGGCCTCACAGCCCAGGGGTTGGTCTTCCTGGGTCAGTGCCACTGCCTCTGGAGTTGGCCCAAGCACTGCCGCTCCCCTGGCCTTGAGCAGGGACCTGCCTTGGGACCACCACCAGGTAGGGCAGGAGCTCTGTGAGAAGTGGGTTGCAGTGGCATTGTGCCCCAGTGCATTGCATTGCCTCCTGCAGTGTTGGCCCCCTGCAGCCCGCAGCCCGAGCCCTAAACCCCAGCCCGCAAGCCCCCCAACCCCCTGCCCCAAACCTCGAAGCTCATTCACTAGCTCCCAGCTGCTGCCCCCATCTTTGCCCCATGTCCAAGCCCGCTGCTCTCCACTTAGGGTGACCACAGGTCCCTAATTGGGCAGGACAGTCCTGAAATGGGAGCCTCAAGTCCCAGTCGCAGGCTGCATGACTGTGGGACAGTATTTGTCCCAGAGTTTCAGTATTGTGCAGGGATCCAGGTTTGGGAAGCAGCCTGCAGGCTGCTTGGGGCTGCCAGGAGAGGGACGCATGGGGCAACATGGGCATGTGCACACCTACACATATGCACATGGCTGGGAATACAGCCAGGCAATGTGGAAAGCAGCACCTTGCAGGTGACTTTATGGGGAAGGGGACATAGGGGGCCAGATTGAAGCTCTCGTGCTGAAGGAGGGAGTGGGACAGGGCCTGGGGCTGGAGGCACTGCCCAGGTTGGGGCAGCGTGGGGAATGGGAAGGAGACACATGAGTCTCATGGCAGGGGGACAGGGGAGGGGGACGAGTGGGTATGGCTCTCCAGCACTGTGCACACTCCCCAGGGGGGCATGTGGCCCCCAAGATCTGTGGACGGGGCAGGAGTGGATGCAGGATGCCCACTGAAGGCTTATGGCTCCCTGCCTTGCTCCCTTCCCTTGAGATTCCAGTGCCACTATTGTGAGGTGCCCCCTCCCTGCCTGGCAGCAGTGGTCGCAGTAGCATGGAGTAGTTTCCCCCACTTCTCCTTGGTGGGCATGGGATGCACAGCTGGCACGGGGCTCCTGAGGGAAAAGCAGAAGGGCGGGTAGCCTGCATCTGCCCCCGCTCTGCTTGGCTCTGCTCTGGCATGCTGCTGGGAGAGTGGGGTGGGGCAGGGTTGGGGGCAGAGGCAGGCATGTCTCCTTCATTTCCATTTTGAAAAGGTTGTCACCCCAGCTTCCACCTCAAGCCCTTGGCTCCAAACGTCCGGCCTCAGCCCCTAGCTCCCATCTGCTGTCCCCAGCTCCCACACCCCCATCCTCAAGCCCCCATCTCTCATCTCCCAGCCCCCAGCCTCAGCTGGAATTTCCCTCTGGCCCCCAGTCTGTTCCTTTCATTTCCTGACCCCTCATTCACATCTGAGAGAAGTCAGTATTAAATCCCTAGTGACTGTGTCTCATCACTATTTTGTATTTTGCAACCCCACTTACCTGCCCCTGTCCAGGCAAGGAGGCGGAGCAGGAAGAGAGGAGGCAGCATGCTCTGGGGAGCAACTCTCATGGGGATCCAAGGGCTGATTGTAGCTGCTGGTGCAATTGCTCCTATGCCTCCCAGCCAGGCGGAGGAGAGGAAGTGCCTGAGTATATTAAAATGCTCCCAGTGCCTGGGGTGCACCCCTAGGTCTCTCCGACATCATCTAGTTTCCCTGCGGCCCTGTCCAGGCCAATCAGGGGGGCATGGAGTCTGTGTCACTGTGACCCCTGGTACCGGGCTGGGTTGAGGGGCTCTACAGGCTTTGGAGGGGCTTCTGCAAGTTCCTGCTTTGAGCACTTGCTGTTGGTGCCCCAGACTGGGTTCCCCGCCTTTTCCCCATGGTTTCTCTTCCCCTTTCACTTCCCCCATCCTCCACAGTGTTGTTCTGCACTGCTGGGGGGCGGGCGGGTGGGAGGAGGGGTACCATGCAGTGAATCCCCCCTGTTCCCCACAGCATGCCACTCCCCCTCCTTGGGGCCAGGAAGGGGTCATTGAGGAAGAGGGTATAAAGCAGGGGAGTCTGGGAGGCAGGCAGGTGGGTAGGATCCTGGTTAGAGCTGGATTCTCTTTATCTTTTTGGTTTTTATTTCCTTTCCTTTTTCTTTGTCCTCTCACATGTCTGTCAGCCTGGTTGTCCTGGGTTACTGCGTAGGTGGGGGCTTCAGGTAAGAGGGTGTGGATTTAACATCTCTGTTTGGAGGTGTGACCTCAAGACGCAGAGTCAGGGCCTTAAGCGCCTGTCACTCCTCTAGGTACTGTGATGTTTTTCAAAGTGCTGCAAATGTCAGACTTTCCCAGGCTGGGGAAGATGTGGGGGTGGGTGGAGGGGGAAGATAGGCAGGAGCTTGCGGGAGGGTGAAGGCCTATCCCTTGGGCTGGTGGGGATCAGTGTGCTTGCCCCCCAGTGCCAGGGGAGGCTGTGGCCTGAAGCCTTCACTGCTGGAGGGCACGACCCACCTGGACATCTGGGTCCACAGGCCATAAGCTGGGCATCTCCCAGTGCTGTTGCCAGCCAACAGCCAGCAAAAGGAAGCAGGACTAGGTGGCAGAAGGGAGCTCCAGCTTCAGCAAAAGGCCCCAGATGAGGAACTTGCTGTTGCACCCGCCCTAGCATCTCCTTCCCACTCCCTCTTGCAGGGAGAGGCTGGAGGTGAGTGTCAGTCCCTTGTAGCATCAGTCTCTCGTGGCCGTGGCCTGGGGATTGGGTAGCATCAGCACTGGCCATGCAGAACCTGGCTTTAGGACAAGTCCCACCGTGGGTAGCAAACTCCCAGCAGCTGGCTGGAACCCCCAAGTGCCACCCAATGGGGTCTGACCCCAGAGGAGCAAGAGGTGGGGGGTGGATCCTGGCTGGGTGAGTGCTGCTGGATACCAGCCACCCCACAAGGTAGTCTGAGGCCTCCCACTTGTGGCCGATGGTGGAATAGCCTGATAGCTCTGGTACCTCAGCTTGCATGGCCATGGGGGGATAGGGATGGGGACAGGGTCCTGCCAGACATCAGATCTTGCTGACCATTGCCTTCATCCCTGTGATGGCCCCTGGATCTTCCCACCACATGGCTCCTCCCCTGCCTTCTTCCAGGCCTTGCCCTCCCTGTGACAGCCCTGAGCCTCATGGCTGTGGGGTGGGGTGGGATGACAGTGGAGTTTCCCTACCTCCTTTCCCCATATTAAAAGCAGCTGATTTTGCAATGATATCATCTGTCCCCTTGTTCTGGTGTTAGGGCAGGAAGCTCTGCTCCTCTTCCTCCTTTCAGTCCCAATTTGTTGTCCTCTATTGTGACCCCTCTTGTCATCATGGTTGGTAACTGTATGTCTCCCAGTGAGATTTGTAAAACAAAATCTCACCTTCTTGTGCATCTTCACATTACCTCCTGTTCTGTCACTGTCCGTCCTTTTTGCATCTGAGCCAACGTTCACCTGAATTAATATAAATGCATCTGTGTGCAGGTTTCTAGCCAGAGCCAAGAACAGACTGCAGGGCTGTGAAATGGAAGAGACATTGCCAGGCCTGGCTAACAGACAGCAACATTGCATAAGAAGTCATAGCTTGGTTAATGGAGCATCAAGTCCATTGAAAAAGGAGAGGGCTGTTTACAACTGTGGAGTGAGGAGAGATTAGCAGTAATCAGGGAGATGACAGTAAGCCATGATGTCAATGGGCTGCCTCAGTGCTGCCTGGATGGAAAGGCTGATGCCCCCTGATTTTCACAGGTCTCACTTTGAAATGTATAGAGATGCACCAATACATCAGTGCCATATTGGATCATCACCAATATAGGAAAAAATTGACAGAATCAGAAATCGGCTTTTTTTGCC
This sequence comes from Alligator sinensis, assembly GCF_000455745.1. Classification (NCBI taxonomy): domain Eukaryota; kingdom Metazoa; phylum Chordata; order Crocodylia; family Alligatoridae; genus Alligator; species Alligator sinensis. The sequence continues at coordinate 228,215 of NW_005842558.1, read as the reverse complement.
CAATGTGGCTGATAATGTGGCCAATAAATGCCCCATGGACGCACACAGCCTCAGCATGCATGTGGCCAGGAGTGCAGCCTGGAAGCTTGGAAAGCAACATTGGCTGGTAAGTCTGTTGTAGGGGAAGGGTGGGGGGAGGGAAGGGGCATGGGATGGAGCAAGGCCCTGTGCCCCTGGATATTTTTGTGGGGAGGGGTGGACTGCCACTGTGGGCTGGGACCGGCGGCTATGCGAGACTTCCTGGCAGAGGGCGCTGGGCCAGGTTGTGCTTGGGGCGGGTGGTGATGGTGCTGGGAGGGAGGGTTAGGGGTCTTATGGCGAATTTTGGGATGGCTGCAGCCCCACTCCCTGTAAGCCCACTCTGAGTGCTGCCACTGCCTGCCCCAAATGCAGCGCAGCCCTGCCATCCCACTGGGAAGAGCCTGGTGCAACTCCTGGCCCCAGCCTGCAGCAGGCAGCTTGCCCCCACCTGCTCCCTGTGCAGATCTTGGGGCTAATGCCCCCCATGCCCTCCCAGGGTGCATGCAGGGTGGGAGCCGCCCCGCCCCCCCCACACCTCTCAGATGAGCCGCTTGCGGCGCTGTCCTGCACCCCACCGCACCTCAGCCTAGCATTGCCTGCCCTAGCCCCACTCCCTACCCCACCGCGGGAGCCTCAATCTGCCCCACCACCACACTCCTTCCCCCACACCAGACTTCCCAGCCCAATGATGGTCTCCAAGCTGCCAAGCTGTATATCATAATCAGATTGGTATCAGCTGATATGGCTCCTTAAAAATTGGCCGTTGGTTTTGGCCCAAATAATTTCTATTGGTTCACACCTAGAAATATAGCTTCCTGCTGCCTTAGGTTCCATCAGACTGTCTACTGCCTGCAGTTTGACTCTCTTGTCCATAGATTCATAGATTCATAGATGTTAGGGTCGGAAGGGACCTCAATAGATCATCGAGTCCGACCCCCTGCATAGGCAGAAAGAGTGCTGGGTCTAGATGACCCCAGCTAGATACTCATCTAACCTCCTCTTGAAGACCCCCAGGGGAGGGGAGAGCACCACCTCCCTTGGGAGCCCGTTCCAGACCTTGGCCACTCGAACTGTGAAGAAGTTCTTCCTAATGTCCAATCTAAATCTGCTCTCTGCTAGCTTGTGGCCATTATTTCTTGTAACCCCCGGGGGCGCCTTGGTGAATAAAACCTCACCAATTCCCTTCTGTGCCCCCGTGATGAACTTATAGCCAGCCACAAGGTCGCCTCTCAACCTTCTCTTGCGGAGGCTAAAAAGGTCCAGGTTCTCTAGTCTCTCCTCATAGGGCTTGGTCTGCAAGCCCTTAACCATACGAGTGGCCCTTCTCTGGACCCTCTCCAGGTTATCCGCATCCCTCTTGAAGTGCGGCGCCCAGAATTGCACGCAGTACTCCAACTGCGGTCTGACCAGCGCCTGATCTATTCGTCATGCATCTGCTGATGCAGGATAAAGTGCCATTGGCTTTTCTGATGGCTTCGTCACACTGCCGACTCATGTTCATCTTGGAGTCCACTAGGACTCCAAGATCCCTTTCCACTTCCGGGCCACCCAGCAGGTCATTCCCTAGGCTGTAGGTGTGCTGGACATTTTTCCTCCCTAGGTGCAGCACTTTGCATTTCTCCTTGTTGAACTGCATTCTGTTGTTTTCTGCCCACTTGTCCAACCTGTCCAGGTCTGCTTGCAGCTGTTCCCTGCCCTCCGGCGTGTCCACATCTCCCCATAGCTTTGTGTCATCTGCAAACCTGGACAGAGTACA
>NW_005842558.1:223176-226016 GCF_000455745.1 Alligator sinensis | reverse complement strand
ATGACGTCGGCCAGTGCCTTCAGCACCCTCGGATGGAGCTCATCTGGGCCTGCCAACTTAAATGCATCCAATTCCTCCAAGTGACTCTGCACCATCTCAGGGTCTATGCATGGTAGTCTGGCACCTTGCTGCTGCCTCTCTACAACCCCAGTGAGAGACTTGTCGTGCCCCTCGCTTAGGAACACTGAGGCAAAGAACTCGTTGAGGAGTTCAGCCTTGTCCCCCCTGTCCATCACCAAGTGCTTCTGCCCATTTAGTAGGGGTCCTATTCCTCCCTGGGCCTTCCTTTTACTCCCTATATATCTAAAAAACAATTTCTTGTTATCCTTTACTTGGGATGCCATCCTCAGCTCCACGGTAGCTTTGGCCCGTCTAACTGCCTCCCTACAAGCACGAGCAGAGGAGGTATACTCCTCCTTGGTGATCTCTCCCTGTTTCCACTTTTTATGTGCTCCCCTTTTAGTCCGTAGGCTGCCCTGGATTTCTCTGGTCAGCCAAGGAAGCCTCCTGGCCCCTTTCCCTCTTTTTCCTCGCAAAAAGTCCAGGTTATCTAATCAGCACTTTTTTTCATCCAGCTAAGATTGAAAGGTGCCACAGCTATTGTGACTTATAGCACGTGTTTTCCAACAACTCTGAATTGTTGGAGTGGTCGAAGAGCAGGATACTCTAGGAGGAGTGATGCCTGAGCTCTGCTATGTGGCTCTTTCAGGCTTCTGGGCTCTACTGGCTGTGTCCTCCAGTCCCTTCTGCTCCATGTGTCAGGGGTTTCTGAGCCTCTCTCAGCAGCCCTGAGTGTTGGCTGCAGCCCAAGTTGGGGATGGCATTTGGGCTTTGCCCATGCTCCAGTTGGGTTCAAAACTGGAGGTTCCTGGCTGGAGGGGTTTACCTCTCCACTCAAGATCAGAATAATGGCATATTTGGGGATAGAGAGGGATATTAATCCCTGATAAGATGGGTGCAGCATGGCAGGGGCGGGATTTGCCTCCCTCTGTAGCAGGGTAATGGCTTCTTCCTGGGATCTCTTGAGTGTCTATCAACAATCTGTGATAGAAGTAGGATGTTGGCTGTTGTGGTTCCCCTGCTTTCCCTGCAGCAGATCAGGGTGTGAGATCTGTGCTTTGTCAGAGCTGATGGCCCTCTTATGTACAGCCAGACAATGGGTTTGTCTAGGATGGTTTGGCTGATCATGGCTTAGGCAGGGGTCAAGCTAGATGTGGCCTCTACAGGTCCCTTCCAGCCTCAGTGCTCTATGAAATAGATTTTCTCCCTGACCATGTTCAGTTGAGCTTGTATTAACACCCTGGAGCTCACATTTAGCTGATTTAACACATGCACCCCCATCTGAGTTCATGCATATAGCAGGGGTTACAAACCAGGCTGCAGCACAGGGAAATGGGCATGACCAGACTAGGAGCAGCCAGGGGAGAGCAGCATGGCAAAAGGATGGGGAGCTGGAGGAGAAGGACCATGAAAGACCATAAAGAAAGGAGAGAGGATCATTAACACCTGGGAAATGAAGAGTTTAGAAGGAATCAAGCCAATTACTCTGACCAGTGAAGTCAGTGGACATACATCCCTGCAACCTGAAGAAAAGCTGCGGTCCCCATGAGGCAGCTGGTTTTAAACTCCCCCATGGGTGCAGATAGAGGCAAAGAGGGAAGTTTTAGGAGAAGAAGCCCTCTGTGAATGTGCACTGGAGGGAAAATAGAGAAGTTTGAGGTTCAGAGAACTTGTGGCCAGTTTGCACGCATCCCCAGCCACTTGTCTGCATCCAATTGGTTTGTCTGGGATGGTTTGGACAGGGCTAATGTGTTGTGTGATAGGGGCTGGGGTAGATGCAGCCTTCGCATTTCACCTTCCAGCACCACTTCTCTATGAAAGTGATTTCCATCATGCTCACGTTCAGCTGAGTTTCTACTTCCACCCCAAACCTCATGTTCAGCTGAGTTAACAAGTCCACCCTGTGCTCATGCATTCAGCTGGACTTAAAAAAAACAAGCCATAGGACTAGGAAATCAGCATGAGGTGATTAGGAGCAGCCAACAGACAGCGACAGGGCTGGAGGAGCGGGACCATGAAAGACCATTAGGAAAGGAGAGAAGGTCATTAATGCCTGGGAAATGAAGAGTTTAGAAGGAATTAAGCAAATTATCCTCAGTCCTGAAGTCAGTGGACTCCCTTCCCTGCAGCCTGAATACAGGCTGCTGTCTCTACGAGGCAGCTGGTTTTAAATTCTGGGTGCAGCGGAGGCAAAGACAGGTTTTAGGAGAAGAAGACCAGTGTGAATGTGAAGTTGAAGGAAAAGGGGGCCTGCACCCAGTCTGAATGCCCCCCATGCCAACCTCCCCATTGTGGCAGAAATGCCACCGTCTGTGCCCCTCTCCAGAGACCTGCCTTTGCCAGCCCGAGAGGCTGGTGTTGAATCCCTCAGGGCAGGGATCTCCCACCTTGTCTGCATGACAAAAGCCTGGGGCCTGGGAGGTGGATGCTCTGGTCACCTGGGCAGGGGGAAAGCCCGGCCCTGCGTGTGGGCCCAGGTAGCCAGGGATGCTTGGGAGATTGGTCGGCTTGTGGCCAGTATTGGCAGCTTTGATTGGACAGGGCTGCTGAGGTCAGAGAGGTCATTTAAAGGCCCGGCCCAGGAAGAAGGCAGCCATTAGCCATGCGGCCATCCAGGTGAATCTGAAACTGGCTCTCTCTTCATAACGGCATGCTCCAAGAGTGCCCTGCCTCCAGAGGGAAACTCCAACCACCTCTGGATGATGCGTGTGAGTAAGCTACTCGAGATCAGACTAGATATTTAGCTTACAGTAACTCAGATGCAAGATCAAAAGGCTACC
>NW_005842558.1:220128-222882 GCF_000455745.1 Alligator sinensis | reverse complement strand
AGGGTCGGCCTGACGGGAGGCACCCCAAGGGAGGCACTCGGACCTGGAAGGTGGTCGGGCGCAGGGAGGTGGGCGGCTCAACGCAGGAGCGCCCCCTACTGACCCGCCACTTGTGGTGGGAGCGGTGGGATCCGAATACCCTGCTGTATTTGAGGCATAATTTGGGGAAAGGAATAGAGTCACTAAAATCCCTTGAGCAAACAATTTCTAATTTGGCATCGGGTCGACTGGATAGGGTTGAGAGTCAGGATGGAGGACAAGTATGTCTGGATGACTGTGCCCGAACTGAAAGAACTGGCAAAAGAGAGAGGCCTTCACGTGAAGAAAGGGCTAAAGAAGGATGAGCTGATTAAACTCTTGGGTACCAGTGAGTCAGGAACAATGTCAGCTTCATGCTCGTCAAGTCCTGGGCCTGACCCAGGACCACACTCCCACTCGTCAAGCCCGGAGGCTGCCGGGAGATCACCCTCCGAGAGTGAGCAACAGAAACTCTATGAGATAGAGCTGAAAAGGATGGAGCTGGAGGAGAAACAGCTGGAAGTGAAAAGAATGGAGCTGGAAGCCCAGCGCGAGAAGGAACAGCTGGCAACCCAGCGCGAGAAGGAGCAGATAGAATTGAGAAGGCTAGAGATCGAGGCCCAGTGCGAGAAGGAGCAGCTAGAATTGAAAAGACTGGAGCTCGAGGCCCAGTGTGAAAGGGAACAGCGGGAGGTCCAGCGTGAAAGGGAACAGCAGGCAGCTCAGCATGAGAAGGAATGGGAACAACGTCAGCTGGAGGAAAAGAGGATGCAGATGGAGCTTGAGCAGAAAAAGCTCAACGCTCAGCTCCATTTGCAGACCATCGGGGGAAACGCGAACCCTCCACAAGCATCCAGGGAACAGCTCAAACTAGATGTCTCTGCCTTTGCTCGCTACCGAGAAGGAGACGATCCTGCGGTGTTCCTAAGCAACTTCGAAAGACAAGCCCAGCGGTGCAAGGTGCCAGAGGAAAAGATCATGATGTATTTGTCTGCTCTGGTAGAAGGCGACATGGTGGTGGTCCTGAACAGCCTGCCCCCAGACGCAGCTGATGACTATAATGCCTTCAAAGCTGCTGTGTCTAAAAGGTTCCAGTTAGGACCAGAGTATTTTCGGAAGAAATTCCGGAATACGCGCCCACAACCCGGAAAGTCATTGACTGATTTTGGGGCCCTGTTGGAGGACACGTACAGTAAATGGTTAGCCGAAGCGAAGGCTGACACTGTAGATAAGTCACGCCAGCTCCTGGTGCTGGAACAATTCTATTATTGCTGTCCGAGAGAGGTTAAGACCCTGGTCAGGGACAGGGACCCCAAAAATGTTCATGAGGCCGCAGAAATTGCAGACCGACTGTTGCTAAACCGTGAGAAGCCTCCCTACTCTGGGAAGGAGCAAAAAGGGTTCCAAAGAGGGGGGAAGGGAGGTCCAGGTCAAAAAGGGGAAAGAGGGCCACCTCCTGCAGAGCGCAGGGCGGCCCCAGATTCGGACAGACCACCCAATTCGGAAAAGAGGGGGTGCTATAACTGCGGGGAGCAGGGCCACATCAAGCCCAACTGCCCAAAGCGAAGCAATAGACCCAGTCCCGTCAGGTGGGCAACAGCCGTGAGCAGTGAGGGGGATGGCCGGAGCCACTCTGAGGAGAGTGTCTGTTGCTACAGGATCACAAACTCGGAGGAGGTGATGGCCCCCCACCGGACCATGATCACGGTGAAGGAGAGGATCCTTGTGGGGTAACTGGACACGGGGGCCAGTGTGACATTAATCAATTCCAACCTTGTCTCTCCTGCCAACATAATCCCGGGGAAGACCCTCACTATTCATGGGGTGGGGTGCCCACCACTGACGGTACCGGTAGTCCGTGCCCCCGTCGTGTGGAATGACTGCGCAACGTACCTGGAAATGGGGGTACTGGAAGGGGCTCCGGTCCCCATCCTGGTGGGATGGGATCTTATGGGGCAGGAATCCCAGCTCAGGAGGTGGGAACAGACCCAAGAGCCAAAGCCCCGCACTGTTCACGCGGTGACTCGCCTGCCGAGCAGGAAGGCTAAAGAAGCGGGGTTAGAAAATCCCCAGGAGTCAGCCACACCATTGGCCACAGGGGAAGGGACCCCTGCAGACGGTGATTGCACCCCAGTCCCGGAGGGAACTAGTGACCCCGAGGGTGGGTTAAGTGACAGTCCCAGGGAGGTGTGTATTCCGTCAGTGGCAGAGGGAAGTGAGACTAGCAGGGAGAAGACCCAGGAAGTCCCTGTGGGTGAGACTGCACTCCCTGCAGGAGCACCTGTGCTCCCTGCTGACTGCCTAGCTGGGCAAGAGGAGTTCAAGCGGGAGGTTTGGGAGGACCCCAGCTTGGAGGGACTCCGGCAGATGGCTCAGGAGCAAGAGACTGAGTTCACTCCGGACAAGAGGGAACAGGTGGTCTGGGATAAGGGGCTTCTCTATCGGTTGTGGGTGCCGAAGAACCATGCCGAGACCTGGGAGCCCCAGCGCCAGCTCATAGTACCCCGAAAATACAGACAGCAATTGCTTGCCATGGCTCACGATCTACCGTGTGCAGGTCACATGGGCAGGGAACGGACACGCCAGCGATTACAGGTGAACTTTTTTTGGCCCAGAATTGCCCAGAATGTGACGGACTATTGCAAATCTTGCGAGACATGCCAGCGGACGGGCAAAAGCGGGGACAAGAGAAGGGCTCCCCTGCAGCCCCTCCCGATCATCGACCAACCCTTCCAC
>NW_005842558.1:202231-217909 GCF_000455745.1 Alligator sinensis | reverse complement strand
AGACTGCCATCAGGTTTTATGGTTTCTGTATGTTATTGTCATAACTTGTTTCATGTTCCATGGTTTTTCCTTTTTCTTCTTCTTGCATCCCGTGGGAACTCCGTGACCCAACACGGCTGGACCCACGGCCCTCGTCGGAGCTTATAAAGGGGGGGGGGAAGTGTGGCAGAAATGCCACCGTCAGTGCCCCTCTCCAGAAACCTGTCTCTGCCAGCCTGAGAGGCTGCTGTTGAATCCCTCAGGTCAGGGATCTCCCTCCTTGTCTGCATGACAAAAGCCTGGTGCCTGGGAGCTGGATGCTCTGGTCACCTGGGCAGGGGGAAAGCCCGGCCCTGTGTGCGGGCCCAGGTAACCAGGGATGCTTGGGAGATTGGTCGGCTTGTGGCCAGTATTGGCACCTTCGATTGGACCGGGCTGCTGAGGTCAGAGAGGTTATTTAAAGGCCTGGCCCAGGAAGAAGGCAGCCATTAGCCATGAAGCCATCCAGGTGAATCTGAAACTGGCTCTCTCTTCATAACGGCATGCTCCAAGAGTGCCCTGCCTCCGGAGGAAACTCCAACCACCTCTGGATGATGCGTGTGAGTAAGCTACTCGAGATCAGACTAGATATTTAGCTTACAGTAACTCAGATGCAAGATCAAAAGGCTACCGTCAGCCACCCTGATTTGTTCTATGGGATTCCTCTGATATTCCTCTGATATTGTTCTACCTTTTGCCCTGTTTCCGCCCTACCCCTGTAATCAATACATTTCTCCTTGTGACCGGTGTGGAGACTTATTGAGGGGTGGGTCTAAATTATGCCAAGGAGGCCCCTTACGTCTGTGGACTAAGGGAGGCTTCCCTAATTAGCCCCTGACTTGGGAAGTGCCCCAAGTGCTTATATTGGGTCTAGTTCCCATTGGACGATCAGGCCTGTGTTCTCCAAGGTGCACAGAGCCAGAAGTGAGTCCAGAGCCTTGGATGGTGGCAGCCGGAACCCCAGGCTAGCGGGGGTGCTCCAGAGAAGGGGGCGGCCGGGCGGGGGGCACCCTAAGGGAGGCACTCGGAGTCTGGAAGGTGGTTGCGCGCAGGGAGGTGGGCGGCTCAACGCAGGAGCGCCCCCTATTGGCCCGCCACACCCATCATTTAGAGCAGGGCCACAACAGAGGGGAGCACGGTGGTGCTGAACGGAGGGAGGGGAGCAGTCCTGTCTTCTCGAACCCTAGTGTGAGGGCAGAGGTGATATCATTGCAAAAGCAACTGCTTCTAATATGGGGGATGGAAGGAGAGGGAGGGGGAGGGAACTGCTGCCATCTCATGCCACCCAGCAGCCATGGGGCCCTCAGCTTTCACAGGAAAGACAAGGCCTGGAGGAAGGCAGGGGATGAGCCATATGATGGGCAGTGCCAGGGCTCATCAGAGAGATGGGGGGCAAGGGTCAGCAAGATCTGGAGGCCAGCAGGGTCCTGTCCCTGTCCCTCCATGGCCATGCAAGCTAGGGTACCAGAGCCACCAGGGTATTCCACCATTGGCCACAAGGGGGAGGCCAAGGCCACCTTGTGGGGTGGCCAGTACCCAGCAGCACTTGCCCAGACAGGACCCAGCCTCCTCCTCTTGCTCCTCTGGTGTCAGACCCCACTGGGTGGCACTGGCGGGGCTCCAGCCTGCTGTTGGGACTCAACTCCCAGGTTAGGGACACCTCCTAAAGACAGGCTCTGACTGGCTTGTACTGATGCATCTCAATCCCCAGGCCAGGGCCCAGTGCCTTGGGGGCCTGATGCTTAGCTCTGCAGAAAGCAGCGGGAAGGAGATACTGGGGCAGGCGCAGCACCAAGTTCCTCCTTTGGGTGTTTCTGATGGAACCAGAGCTCCCACCTTCTGCCTGATCCCACTTCCCACACTTGGTGTCAGTACCTGGAAAAACTGGGAGCTCCCAAGCTCATAGCCTGGGGACCCAGGTGTCCAGGCAGGTCTTGCACTCCTTGACTCTTGCAGTGAAGGCCTCAAGCCACAGCCTCCCCTGAACTGGGCAGTGGGGGCAGGAGCCACTAGTCCCCACCAGCCCCAGGGATATGAGCTCACCCACTCACAGGATCCTGCCCTTCACCACCCCCTCCCACCCTTTGAAATTCTCCAGCCTGAGGGAGCCTGACCTGGGGGTGCAGCTGGGCTCATTCCCCACCTATCACTTCCCTGAGGGCTTTTGGAGCTCAGCCCTGTGCCTCTGGCCTAGCAGCAATCTCCCTTAGCAACAGATCCTGCCTGCAACAGTGCAGAGCCAGGGTTGGATCCTTGTCCCAGCCTCTCCCTGCACCTGGGGCCTGTGGGGAGCTCCTGCTCCATGGTGTAACTGCTGCACATCCTCATGGGCTTGGTCCATGTTGCACTTGCCACATGGATTAACAGCAGCCTGGGGAGCTGTGGCCTGATCATGTTCTGGGGTATATGTGGGGCAGAGCTGGGTGTGGGGGGATGCTCTCAGCACTGGGGAGGGGACAGACTGCACCCTGGAGCCAGAGGCTCCTACCCATAGCTGGCTCCATCCCCTGCCCCCATGCTACTGGTTTGGGTGTGGCGAGTTCCCCCTCAGGGGCTTGGTGGAGCAGCGAGGGGCCACAGAGAGGGAACAGGTAGAGTCTAGGGAATCTGTGGGGGCAGGATGGGCAGCCGGGATGCCTGGGCCCCATTTATGCTCTGTGTAGAAGGGGAGCAGAATCAGCAGAGGGTCTTGGGAGGCAGGTGATGGTGCACTGTGATTTCACTGCTGGCTTCTACCCAGTAGCAAGAGTGAAGCCTAGGACCTAGGAATACCTCTACCACATTCAGCCCCCACTTCCCTCCCCATCCTGAGAGACAAACCAGAGGTCCTGGCTGCCAGCCCCCACCAGCTCCCTCAGCCCTCCCCAACCAAGGAGAGAACCCAGGCATCCTTGCTCCCAAACCAGTCCTACTCTAACTTCGGTCAGAGCCTCCAGACCTCAATCTCCCCCCACTGCTGGCATGGGACCTAGGTGTCCAGGCTCCTAGCCTGCACAACCCCTTCTCCCTGGCCCTGGGTTGTTGGGCCTGCTGGTCTTGCTCAGTTGGAGACATCCAGTCCCTGAAGACCCAGGGGCTATGAAGAACAGGTAGAGCCATGGACTGCTCCTTTCCACTGGATGGGCAGATCCTGCAAGCAGAGGCAGAACGGTACTCATCTCGGGGGGATGGGGGCACCATCCCCTTGTTCCCTCAGGAATGAAGAGGGACTCATGGCAACTCCTACATCATAGGACAGCAGCCACACCTGATGCACACATCAGGGAGACTGTGATGCCCATAGCCAGACCCACATCCAGGTGCCCTCCAGGCACTAAAACAGGGAGTGTAGCAGGAGGTTGGGCATAGGACCCATACCAGAAAACAGCATACAGAAAAGACCTCCCAGGCAGCCTGCCCAGGTTGCAGACTGAGAAGAAAGCCTGGGAAAGTTCAGACTGGGAACAGGGAACAGCTGGGGAAGTGCAGCATGCAACAACCTGAGACAGTCACAAGAGATAGGCAGAATGCCTGGGGTTGTTGTGCATGCCACATATGAAGCACCAGGGAAGCTTTGGAGGAGTGGAGCCACACCAGAAACCCCTCATCGCCCAGGAGACACTGTCACTGGCAGGCGGCAAGTAGTCACAGACCAAGGAGTGAGGGATGTGAGTAGCCAGGCTTGCCCAGCTGGGCAGCACTCAGGAGCCCAGCGAGAGGCTGAGAGTGGGACCTGATGGTCCAGAAGCCCTGAGAGGGACTGATGGTTGGACCAGCAGTGTCCAGGAGTCCAAGGCCTATTTCCTGGTGGGGACAGACTCAGGGAGGGGATGAGGCAGGCCGAAGTAGTGTTTATTTTTCAGACTAGTGATTCCAAAAGGGGAAATGGCTCAGAGTGGGACCCAGAATATTAAAGGGGCTGCACTGCAAGAAAGAAAAGGTACCAGAGAGACTACCCTGAAAGAGGATCTGGCAACATCTGCAAGACATACCTCTTCAGAAGAGGTGTGAGCAGGGTACAGGGGAGGAGGAGCCCCTTGAAGACAACCAACGGGACTCTAATCCTTGTGAAAAGCTAATGCAGAGGCTACATACGTTCCATTCACCCTGTTCTACTACTTGAGACCAAGGAGTAGTGGATGACTTCAGGGGTGAAGTGAATGGAAGATGCATTCCCCTGTGCTCAGCCATGCTCTGCACTTACCCCACGGCATGACCAGGCCATGGCTACCCAGGCTCTTGTGCTCCAAGTGGTAGATGTAGTGGTGCCCAGCACTCGGGGTCATGGCCAGGACATGACCTCACCATCACCCCGCCTCTCCTGCATCTCCTTCCTATCATGCAGCAGAGCCCACAGGTCCTGAAGGCAGGTAAGATTAAGTAAGTCTTCCAGTGTGTCAGCCATGCCCTTGTTGTAGTTCAGGCTGTCCCACACGTGCCACATCAGCTTCCCCTGCTGCACAGCCACCCACACCCCCACCAAGAAATTGACCCAGTCCCTGTGGCAGAAATGCCACCGTCAGCGCCCCTCTCCTGAGATCTGTCTCTGCCAGCGTGAGAGGCTGGTGTTGAATCCCTCAGGGAGGGGGAGCTTTCTCCCTGTCTACATGACAAAAGCCTTGTGCCTCGGGGGCGGATGCTCTGGTCACCTGGGGAGGGGGTTGAAAAAGCCCCACTCACCGGCCCAGGTAGCCAGTGATGCTTTTTTAGATTGGTTGGCTTGTGGATAGCACTGGCAGCTTCGATTGGACCGGGCTGCTGAGGTCAGAGAGGTTATAAAACGGCCCAGCCACGAAGAAGGTAGCCATTAGCTATGCAGTCATCCAGGTGAAACTGAAACAGGCTCCCTCCTCATAACCGCATGCTCAGAGCACCCTGCCTCCAGAGGGAAACTCCAACCGCCTCTGGACGATGCGAGTGAGTAAGCTACTCGAGATCAGACTAGATATTTAGATTACATTAACTCAGATGCGTGATCAAATGGCTACCATCAGCCACACTGGTTTGCTCTATGGGATTCCTGAGATTCCTCTGATATTGCTCTGCCTTTTACCCTGTTTCCGCCCTACCCCCTGTAATCAATAAAGTTCTCCTTGTGACCGGTGTGGAGACTTATTGAGGAGTGGGTTAAATTATGTCGAGGAGGCCCCTTAGGTCTGTGGACTAAGGGAGGCTTTCCTAATAAGCCCCTGACTTGGGGAAGTGCCCCAAGTGCCGGTATTGGGTCTAGCACCCATTGGACGATCAGGCCTGTGTTCTCCAAGGTGCGCAGAGCCAGAATTGAGTCCAGAGCCTTGGATGGTGGCAGCGGGAACCCCAGGCTAGCGGGCGTGCTCCAGGGAAGGGTCGGCCGGACGGGAGGCACCCCAGGGGGGCACTCGGAGCCTGGAAGGTGGTCGGGTGCAGTGATGTGAGTGGCTCAACGCAGGAGCACCCCCTGCTGGCCCGCCACAGTCCTCACCCCCCAGGCTGGCATTGCCAAGACACTGCCAGGCAGGAGCTCATAGACCACGGAGCTCTGGGTCAGGAAGGGGTCTAGGGTTGAGATGGGAGGGGAGTGGGTGAAAGGAGGGGGAAGAAGAGGGAAGGGAGTCCCTTGTGGTACTCAGTTCAAGCCCTCCTGCTGTGCCCACTTGAGGACCTGCTGGATGAAGTTGGCCAGGTACAGCCAGATCAGCAGTTTGAGTGTATATAATATATATATATATATTAATTTTAATCACAGAAAAATGTGGATTTGGGGTTATTTTTTAAATCAGAAAATATGGGATTTTTTTTTTAATCGGAGAAACCCAGGATCCCTGAAGGTCACCAAGATCAATGGCCCAAAGGTAAGTGCAGGGGGCTCTGTCCTGAGGGATCCCCCAAGGAGATGGTGCCCATCTCTGAGCCAGTGGACCCCAGAGTGGAGTGCCGGGAGAGCTGAGTGTCTGGGTCTATGCCAGCCCCTCTGCTTCTGGGAGGAGAGGGGCAGACTGGGGGGTGTCTATCACCATCCTAGGCAGCCTGGGCTCTGGGGTCTGTGAGTCTGGGGAAGGGGCTGCAGCCCAGGAACTGCCAGGAGCAGAGCCAGCACAGTGCAGGGGCTCCATCCGCAGGAGTTGTGCTGGAGAGGGGCATCTCCTCCCCTCAGTGCAGGGAGTGAGCCCAGCTGGATCCTAGCACCCGGTCAGTGCCTGCCCAGTGCTGCATTCCCCGCAGCTGCTATATCTCCAGTGTCTCCCAGAGGATCCTGTGCTGCCTTCTGAGGAGCCCACGGTGGAGGAGACAGACAGATCACAGAGTAACACGCTGCACTGATTCAGCCCTTCAAATGTCTTGATTTGGGGCCATGATAGAAGTTACACTTTACAACCTGATAATGTGTTATAACCCATAACATGATACATGTGTATGGGGCTATAGCTTATTTAGGAGCCCAATCATCGTGTGATAAATAAAGCTTGATGGATATAGTTTAGTTGAACCAGATGTAGTTGAAACTTGTTCTGCAACTCGGTTTGTAACTTCTATCATGTTAGGGTCTGTCTTCATTGATAGTTATGTAATTCGTCCAGCAGGTGTAGCTCCAGAGCCTGTAAAGTCTTATGTCCACACTTCCTTGTTATGGAATGGGTGCCCATGAGGTTAAATAGATAAAACAGTTTTTGCTGGAAATGTAAAGTGGTCAATTGGCAGATGAGGTTCTTTGGGTAAATTTGGTATCTTTTATTAGACCAACTCAAATAGTTATCATCTGCCACCACTGCCACCTCAGGCAGTGAGACAGATGTGGTTGCGGTTGCTGTGGGGTAGGAGGCAGAGGCGGGCAGGGGGGAGGGAGCCACCACATCCGAGGCAGGAGAAGAAATGCCTGTCAAGATTGATGGGCATGGCGTGGCTTCAGCAGAGCGGGATAAGCAGTCACAAAAACTTCATAGATTCATAGATTGTAAAGCTAGAAGGGACCTCAGAAGATCATCAGGTCCAGCCCCCATGCACCAGGCAAGAAAGATAACTAGGGTCAGTGACTCCAGCAAGATGACCACCCAGTTTCCTCTTGAAGATTTCCAGGGTAGGTGACTGCACCACCTCTGGAGGGAGCTTAGTTCACAGTCTGGACACCCTGACTGCGAAGAGGTTTTTCCTGATGTTGAGCCTGAAATGGTCTTCCAGAAGTTTGAGGCCATTACTCTTGGTTTTTCCAAGGGTGCCCTGGTGAACAGTTGCTCACTGAGCCTTTGATGTACTCCTCTAATGTAGTGATAAGCTGCTACCAAGTCCCCTCTCAGCCCTCGCTTTTTGAGGCTGAAGAGTCCCAGGTCCCTCAGTCTTTTCTTTTATAGTTTGCCATGCAAGTCTCTGACCATGTGAGTGGCCCTTCTCTGGACTCTATCAAACTTTACCATGTCCTTGTGCAGTGCAGTGCAGCCCAGAACTGGATGCAGTACTCCAGCTGTGGTCTCACCAATGCTGAGTAGAGCAGAAGAATCACTTCCTTGGTTTTGCTGGAGATGCATCAATTGCAGTCTTTAACTTGTATTCCTTTTTTTTTGTACCTCTTTCATGTTCATTGCAATCCTTCCTGAGTGACTAATTTCCTTCCTTTTTTACTATCCATGAAGATCACAGATCACATAACTGCACAAATGTATCTGGTACACAGAATGCATCTTTATCCTGAAAATCTGGACTGGGTTTATCTGTCACCCATTTTTCTAGCTCTGACAGCTGTTTTCTCACTGAGCCTGCTATTGAGCTAATCTGGGGGAGAAGGGGGTGTGTGCTCCTGAACCTAACTCAATCTGCTGGGTTTTTGGTTGTAGCTGTGTTGGTCTAAGGACATAGGCAGGCAAGGTTCATAGATGTCATAGACGTTAGGGCTGGAAGGGACCTTGCAAGATTATTGGGTTCTGCCCCCTGCTCAAAGGGTAGGAAGTCAGTTGTTCTTTGAGTAGACATGGTATCTTTTATTAGACCAATTGGTTATTTTGGGCACAATCACCCTTCTTCAAGCATAAGAAGTCTCTGCTGTTCTGAGACTCCAAGGAATGAGAGAAGCTAAAAGTGTGACAGGCTGTTAGTGAGCATGTAAACAGGTGGAAATTAGGAAACCACAAGGTAGAGCAGGGAAGGGAGGGAGGAAAAAAAGAAAGGGTAAAAAAGGCCGAAGGTGAATAATTTGGGTTTTTGGTTGTAGCCATGTTGGTCTAAGGATATAGGCAAGCAAGGTTTTAAACTGGGTGCAGCTAGAGGCAAAGATAGAAGGTTTAGGAGAAGCCCTGTGTGAATGTGGACTGGAGAGAAAATGGAGGAGTGTGAGTTTCAGGGTACCTGTGGCCAGTCTAAACACACTCCCCACCACTCCTCTCTGCACCCACTGGGCTTTTCTGGGATGGTTTGGACAGGGCTGATGTGATGTCTGACGGGGCTGGGCTAGACACAGCCTCTGCAGGTCCCTTTCAGCTCCAATACTCTATGAAAATGATTTCCACCCCGCTCACATTCAGCTGAGTTCATACTTCCCCACAGAGCTCACGTTCAGCTGAGTTAACTTAAAAACCAAGCCACAGCATTTGGGAAAGGGGCATGATATGACTAGAAGCAGCCAACAGACAGCAGCAGACTAAAGCATGGGTGACTGGTACCTCCTGGCTCTGGGGGGAGCACCAGTGACCAATTGCCAATGGTGGGGTAGTCCCCCAGTGGCCAATCGCTGACCCCAGAAGCACTGGTGGGGCACTGGCCAGTGCTCCCCACTCCCTGGCTGGCGAGGGCCAATTTCAGGGTGGGGGGGGGCACATACCCCCCATACCCCTCTACACACCATCTATGGGAGGATGGGGAGCTAGAGGAGTGGGACCATGAAAGACCATTAAAAATGGAGAGAGGGTCATTAACACATGGGGAATGAAGAGTTTAGAAGGAATCAAGACAAGTATCCTCAGCCCTGAAGTCAGTAGACTCCCTTCCCCGCAGCCTGAATAAAGGTGGCTGTCCCCATGACGCAGCTGGTTTTAAGCTCTGGGTGGAGCTGGAGTCAAAGAGAGGTTTAGGAGAAGAAGCCCTGTGTGAATGTGGAGTGGGGAAAAATGGAAGAGTGAGAAGTTCAGGGGACCTGTGGCCAGTCTGTACACCCTCCATGCCAACCTCCCCCTTACTTAGAGTGGGGTCACAACATAGGGGAGTAAAGCAGGCCTGAAAGGAGGGGGAGGAGCAGACCTTCCTGCTTTAACACTAGAGTGAGGTGACTGGCGGTATCATTGCAAAAGCAGCAAGTTTAAATACAGGGAAGGAGGGGGGAAAACCCACTGTCATCCCATGCAACCCTGCAGACATGGGGCTCATGGCTGTCACAAGGAGAAGGCCTGAAGGAAGGCAGGGGAGGAGTCATGTGATGAACAGAGCCAGGAGCCTCCAGAGAGATGGGGGCAAGAGTCAGCTAGATCTGCAGTCCAGCAGGGCCCTCTCCTCCTCCCCCCATGGCCGTGCAAGCTAACATACTGCAGTCACCAGTGTATTCCATCTTTGGCCACAATGGGGAAGCCTCAAGCCACCTTATGGGGTGGCTGGTAACCAGCAGCACTCACCCAGCCAGGACCCAGGCTCCACCTCTTGCTCCTCTCAGGTCAGACCTGCTAGGTGGTACTGGGGGGGCTCCAGATGGCTACTGGGCCTGGGTTCCTATGGCAGGATTTCTCCTAAAGTTGAGCTTTTCCGAGCTGGAGCTGATGCATCACAATCCTCAGGTCTGGGCCCAGTGCCCCAGGGGCTGACGTTCAGTTCTGCCCTCTCTGTGCAGAAGGGAGATGGAAGGAGATGCCAGAGCAGGCACAGCACCAAGTTCCTCCTTCGGGGGGGGGGGGGGTTAATGGATCCAGAGCTCACTCCCACCACCTGGTCCCACTTCCTCTGCTGGGTGTCAGTGCCCAGCTGCAGTCACAGAGCTTGGTTGTGGAGCAGCGAGGGATGAGCAGACTTCAGGGAGGGTACAGGTAGACTAGAGAGTTGGTGGGGGCAGGATGGGCAGTCCATATACCTGGGCTCCATCTATGTTCGGGGGGGAAGGGGCAGAGGCAGCAGAGGGTCCTGGGAGGCAGGTGATAGTACATTGTGGTTCCACTGCTGGCTTCCCACTCTAACAGAAGTAAGGTCTAGGTCCCTTTGGTGGCAGAGGTATTAACCCCTGGCCCTGCTCTATGGATTCACCTGCCACATCTTGTCCTCGAGTGGTGTCTTTACGGGGCTCCTCCTCCCCTACAGCCCACCCACACTTCTCCTGAATAGGTGTGTCTTGCAGATGTTGCCAGCTCCTTTTTCAAGGTGGTCTCTCTGGTCCTTCTTCTTTCTTTCAGTGCAGCCCCTTTAATGTGCTGGGCCCCACTCAGAGGTATTGCCCCTTTTAGAATCACTAGTTTGAACAATAAACAGTACATGTCCCATCTCTGAGTCTATTCCCACCACACAATAGCTCTTGGGCTCCCAAACCCGCTGATCCCACCCTCAGTCCCTCTCAGGGATCCTGGAACCTCAGATTCCACTCTCAGCCCCTCCTAGCACTCCTGAGTGCTGCCTGGCTAGCTGGCTATTTGTCTGTAGCGTCTTGCTGCCTGCCGGCCACTATGTCTCCTGTCCAATGAGGGGTTTTCAGTGAGGTTCCATTCCTCCAAAGCTTCTCTGGTGCCTCAAATGTGGTGTGCGTTACTCCACAGGACATTTTGCCTGTCTCCCGTGAATGCCTTGGGCTGTTGCATGCTGTGGTTCACTGAGTTGTTCCATGTTCCCAGCCTGACCCAGCTGTCTTCCTGGTCTGCAACCCGGGATAGGCTGCCTGGGAGGGCATTTCTCCATGCTGTGTTGCTTGGTAAGTGTCCTATATCTGAGCAACTACTACAACCCCTCTTTTAGGGCCTGGTGGGTACCAGGATGTGGGCCTGGCATTGCCAAACTCCTTGCTGGGTGCAGCAGGCATGGTCACTGTCCTGTGGTGGAGGAAACACCATGAGTCCCTCTTACTTCCACAGGGCACAAGGGGATGGTGCACCTGGTCCCCTGGAGCTCACCACACTCTGTCTGTCCTTGTAGGATCTGTCCAGCCACCACAGAGGAGCAGCCCAGGACTCTAGCTGCTCCCCATGCCCTTGGGGTATTCAGTGGCTAGGGGTCTCCAACTGAGAAAGACCAGCCAGGCTTATCACCCTAGGATCAGGGAGAAAAGGGTCAGGCAGGCTAGGAGCCCAGATACCCAGGTTCCAAGCCAGCTCTGGAAGGAGAATGAGGTCAGGAGGGTCTGGCAGGAGTTAGAGTAGGTCTGGGCTGGGAGCCAGGATGCCTGGGTTCTCTCCCAGGGTGGGGAAGGGAATGGGGGCTAGGAGCCAGGATGTCTGTGTTTCCTTCCAGCTGAGGTCCCCAAAATAAAACTCTTGGGATCGATGCAGACTCCTCCTCATTTCTTCCATAGCTCTGACCCTGGGCAGGGCTGGGGTTAGATCCCTTGGGTCTGAAGTGGGGTGGTACAGGTTGTACGTGTGCCTGTCCTGCTCTGTGTTGGTGAAGGGGACAAAACGGAGAGGTGCTCTGTATCCCAGGGGTTTATTGTTGGGTCTCCGGTGAGGCCTAGTCTCTGCATCTCTGATGTGTGATTGTGGGGGCTCCAGGTCATGATACAGTGCCAAGGAAAGCCATCCACTATTTTATTGTACCCATGAGATGCCCAATGGACAAAGGAGAGTGCCATGGACTGTCCGCCCCATCTCCACATCACTGGCAGAGCCTCAACCAAAGAGCTGGAGACAAGTCACATCATCCCAGGACAGCTGATGTTCTCATACCTCCTGCAAGTACAGATCGCACCATGAGTGCTGGGTAAGGGCCATGGGAAATGTAGAGAAACCCCTTCCCCTGTGAGTCAGGAGAGGAGGAGGAAAAGGATGGAAGGCAGCTCATCTCTGTCTCTGCTGCATGCACACAATGGCTGCCACCACCATGGCCAGGATGAGAAGTGTGACCAAGATACGCATGGTCACATTGGTTTTCCAGTGGGTTTTGCTTTCTGGAAGGCAGCAGAGGGAGGGGAGCAAGAATCCCCTGTTGCATGGTCTGGTCTGCCTCCCTGTCCTAGGCCCTGCCTTCACCATGGTGGGGCTGGAAGCCAGGACACCTGGGTTCTCTCCCTGTTCAGGGCAGTGATTGGGCTGGAGGAGCTAGTGGAAGAGCTAAGGAGGGGTCCCATCAGCCATCCCTGGAAGGCCTGGGGCAGGTGACAGTCTCAGGAAGAAAGCCCAGTTCCAGCTGGGAGAGCTGTCCTGTGGAGGTGTGCTGGCATCAGTGGCTCATCATGCACATGTAGGTCTGAGGCTTGGAGCCAACTGAGCTGGGAGCTGAGACTAGACCACCAGGGTTTTGAGGCAGGGTGGGACTGGGCTACCTCTTACCCAGGAAGCTGTCTCTTTGGATCTGCTGGTACATGGCCTCAGCCCCTGAAGGGGAATCCACTACACCCAAGCCTGGAGCATGGGGGCAGGGGGCCGGAGCTGGTCACAGGTGGTAGCTCATGCCTCAAGTGGGATCTGTCCATTCCCCAGTGCTGATACCTTCCCCCCACTGTGCCCAGCTCTGTCCTGCACCTACCCCAGGGCATGACCAAGCCATGGCTGCCCAGGCTGCTGTGCTCCACGAGGCAGGCATAATGGTGCCCAGAAGACAGATTCAGAGCCAGGATGCTACACAGCTGGTAGGTCATGTTGATGTTGGGCAGGAGGCCGCTGGAGTTGAGGCCCAGGCCTGGAGGCACCTCCTTGCTATCCTGCAGCCAGGCCACTTGGATGGGCCGTGGGTAGAAGCCGGTGACCCAGTAAACTGGCATCAGTGGGAGCTCTGGGGTGACAACGGGTTGCTGGGCATATACCGTGACCACGGGGTGCTCTGGGGAGGGCAGACAGAGGCTGGGTCAGGGTATCTGTGGCACCACAGGCAGGAAGTGCCTCACTCCAGAGGCAGCTGCTTCTTGGCACAGACAACAGCTGGATAGAAGTATCTGCTGCCCCCTCCCCCAGAGGCAGTTTTATGTTATTTTGGGGGGGCTTACCTTAGCATTGGGGGCCTCACCCTGCCTCTCCATCACCTCCTTCCCATTGCAGAGCAGAGTCTGCAGGTTCTGGATGCAGGTGTGGTTGAGTAAGTTTTCCACTGTATTGGCTGCAACCTTGTCACAGTTCAGGGTGTCCCACACATGTAGTGCTAGCTGGTCCTGCCACCAAGCCATGCATTTGCCCACCAAGAAGCTGACCAGATCCTCACCCCTGAGGCTGGTGCTGTAAGCCCCCTGCAAGAGCTCTGGGTCATGAAGGGGTTGAGGATGGGATGGGAAGGGAGCGGGTGAGAAGAGGAGGAGGAGGGCAAGGGGAAGAAGAGGGAGGGGATGCACTCCCTCCCTGCCACCCCCGTACTCACAGCTCAAGCCCTCCTGCTGTGCCCACTTGTTGACCTGGCAGATGAAGTTGGCCAGCTACAGGTGGATCAGCAGCTCCCTGTTGTGCCAGTGCTCAGGGCTGGTGGTGCCCTGGACCCAAGGCTGGAGGAAATGGATGGGGCAGGTAGCACAGTCCAGGGCGTGGATCTTCACATCCCCCACCAGTGTCAGCCCCCATACTTCTGCTTTGCCAGAGTTATGGAGAATGGTGGTCTGTTGTAGACGCAGGCTCCAAGGTGCCATGGGCAGTAGTGGGGAGACTACCAGGGGTGGGGGAGAGACCTGGGTGAGGGGTTTCCTGCCCTGATCTTGAGCACAGAGTGCAAGCCCCTGGAAATGGGGCGGAGCTGTGCGTAACCCCTAGGTCTTCTCAGAGGGCTCTTTCTCCTTGGCAGAACCCCTCAGCTCGGGGAAACATTGGCCCCACTCCATGTCACCCTGCATAGCACTGGAGGCTGCGTCCACCATCCCCCTTCCCCCCTCAAGCTGCCACAGCAGAGAGCACAGGGCCTGGGGCAGGGCAGGGTGTCCCCACTTACCTCCTGGTGCCCCGGCAAGGAGGAGGAAGAGGAGAGGCCCCATGCTCCTGGGAGGAACACTCATGGGCCTCCGAGGCTGTGATTGCAGCAGCTGCTTGTGCTTCTGGCCAGGCTGAGAAGAGAAAGTACCTGAGAGGCTGAAAATGCCCCCAGGTCCCCCCAACATCTCCTACTTTCCCTGTGGCTGTGTCCAGGCCAACCAGCCTTTCCTGGTCTTGGGGGCTGTAAAGGTCTGCCTCAGAGGTCTGCTTTGCTGCTGGGCAGGATAGGGACCCCTCCACAAGGTGGTCTGAGGCCTCCCCCTTGTGACCAGTGGTGGAATACCTTGGTGGCCTGGTACCTCAGCTTGCATGGCCGTGGGGACGATGGGGACAGGGCCCTGCTGGACTCCAGATCTAGCTGACCCTTGCCCCTCTTTCTCTGGAGGCCCCTGGCTCTGCCCATCACATGGCTCCTCCAGGCCTTATCCTCCCTGTGATAAGCCGTGAGCCCCATGGCTGTGGGTGGCATGGGATGACAGGGGGTCGCCCCCTCCCCATATTGAAACCAGCTGCTTTTGCAATGATATCGCCTGTCCCTTTGCTCTAGTACTGGAGCAAGCAGGACTGCTCCCCTCCCTCCTTTCAGTTCCACTTTGCTCCCCTCTGTTGTGACCCCGCTCTAAGTGATGGGGAGGTTGGCATGGAGGGCTTTGCAGACTGGCCGCAGGTCCCCTGCACCTCACACCCCTCCATTTTCCCTCCACTCCACATTCGCACAGGGCTTCTTCTCTTAAACCTACTCTCTTTGTCTCCAGCTGCACCCCGAGTTTAAAACCAGCGCCTCACCAGGACAAAGGCCATTACTCAGGCTGCAGGGAAGGGAGTCTACTGACTTCATGACTGAAGATAGTTGGTTGTTGATTCCTTCTAAACTCTTCATTCCCCACATGTTAACGGCCCTCTCTTCATTTTAATGGTCTTTCGTGGTCCCACTCCTCCAGCTCCCCATCCTCCAGCCCTGCTGCTGTCTGTTGGCTAGTCCTAGTTACATTGTGCCCATTTTCCCGCACTGTGGCCTGATTTTTAAGTCCAGTTGAATGCATGAATGCAGGGCTGGACTTGGTAACATGAGCTCTGGGGGGAAGTACGAACTCAGCTGAATGTGAGTGGGGTGGAAAGCACTTTCATGGAGCAGTGGGGCTGGAAGGGACCCGCAGCAGCTGCGTCTAGCCCAGCCCCATCACACATCACATCAGCTCTGTCCAAACCAGCCCGGACAAACCCACTAACTGTACCAGTAAGAGGGCGTAAGCCCTGGCACAGCTCAGGCCTTGCACCCTGATGTGGGGCAGGGGAGTGAGGATGTGCAATGTCACCTGCTATCACAGGTTGTTCCCCGACAAGAGATCCCGGGGAAAGGATCGGTGATTGCCAGGGGGAGGATAGTGATTTCCATCCCTGCTGCAGAGGAAGGCGACCCCCCCCCACCCGTTCCCATGTGAGCACGGGGTCAAACCCCTCCCTACCCCCAGGTCTGGTGTCGGGTTGAGCCTGTGGGAGGACAAGACCCTCCAGCCCGGCTTTGGTCCCGGCTGGACCTGGGTGCAGCCCCGTGCCCCCGGACCAGGCTGCGCTGGGGGAGGCGCGGGGAGCCCGGCGCGGGGCTGCAGCGTCCTCCTCCCGCGCCGGCCCCGCGCCGGGGGTTGGTCTT
>NW_005842558.1:197246-202200 GCF_000455745.1 Alligator sinensis | reverse complement strand
AGGCGCATCGCCTTCCCCGGGGGGGAGCCGGACCCAGCCCCCAAATTCCCAGCTCCCTCCAGCTCAGCCCCACCTCCAGCCCTCAAACTCCCAGCCCCAGCCCCAAATTCTCAGCTCCAGTTCCAGCCCAAGCCCCAAACTTCCCATCTCTAGCCCCAGTCCCCAGCACCCAACCCCCCAGCTGCTGCCCCATTTCCCAGCCCCTGCCTCCAGCCCCCCAGCCCCTAGCTCTTAGCCGCTGCCCACAGCGCCCACACCCCCATCCCCAAGCCTCCAGCCTTAATCTCCCTGTCTGGCCCAGCCAGGCTGCAGTGGAAGCTGTGCATGCTCACTGCAGAGGGGAGATGGCTGCAGCGCCAGCGCCAGCTCAGGTAAGCAGCCTGGGGATGGTGGGTGGGGGGCACGGGGGTAGCAGAGGAGAGCACTGGGATTGTGCCACAGGCCTGTTCGTTTCATTGCCAGTCCTCTTGTTTTTGCCTGGGGAGAGACAGTTCATGGTAAATCCCTAGTGACCGTCTCGTCGCCATTTCATATTCTGCAAACCCTTCTCCTGTTCCCCTCAAGCGTCTCTCTCCTGAACAGACCAGGCCTGGTCTCCTTTGTCTCTACTCACGGGGAAGCCTCCCCACCCCAGACCCCTCATCATCCTTGCTACCCTCCTCCGCCCTCTCTCGTCTCTCCAGGACCCGGTGTCTTTTGAGGACGTGGCTGTGTACTTCACTGAGGGGGAGTGGGTGCTGCTGGGTGCCTCACAGAGAGCCCTGTACTGGGAGGTCATGCGAGACAACTACGAGGCTGTGGCCTTGCTGGGTAAGCGGGTCCTGGCCTGGCACCCGGGGAGGGGGGTGGGCGGGTGGGCAGAGCCCCTGGTCAGCTTCTGCTCAGGTCCTGCAGACTTCAGGAGCCTTAAGGCAATCCCTCCCCAGAGCTTGGGGGAGGCCCCGTGGGCAAAGTGGGGAGTTGGAGAGCAGCCTGGGAGGGATGAGTGGGGGGCAGGCGATATGATCTCTGGGGTCACGTTGGTCCTTTGCCACATCTGATCCACAGACCCAACACTCATGGTTGAGGGTGGGGGGAGGGGGGATCCTTTGATATGCACCTCCTCCCTCCAGTTTCCACCTCCTGGCCTGGGAGAAACCTGGGATAAGAAGGACGAACATCCTCTAGGATCCCCCCTGATGCCGCTCCATGCTTCCCTTCTGAGCAGGCTTCCCCATATTCAAGCCTGTCATGATTGCCCAGCTGGAGCAAGGGGAAGAGCCCTGGGTCCCGTCCCCCCCAGGTGCTGATCATCAGGTGGAGATGGTGCCCAGAGACACCTGTGCAGGTGAGGAACAGCTACCCTTGGCTCTGGAGGGGGAGGGAGGGGGGCACTTGAGGCCTCATGTGGAGATCTGCCCCTTCCCTAGGGACAGCTGCCTCTCTGGGTTCTCCCGTGGATCATTTTACTCCACGGCACGTGGCCTCGTACAGACGTTCAGTTTCTCCCAGAGAGTTGCTGCTGTCCAGGAAAAACCACGAGTGTACAGACTTTCAGGCTTTTCCCCCCAGAGTGCACATGACTGCTTCAGGGGAAAAATAACCTGGGAACAACCTGGGCTGATGTGTCTTTGCTTTCCCTCTTTCCTAGCACCTTTGGGGACCCAGAACCCACTGGTCCCTGCAACTGAGAATGGAGATGAGAGTCCCCAGGAGCCAGGATGGCCCCCCAAGGGCCCTGCTGAGCGCCCCCACGCCTGCCCAGACTGTGGGAAAGCCTTCCGGCTGCGCTCCCAGCTGGCCACACACCAGCGCGTGCACACCGGCGAACGCCCCTTCTCCTGCGAGACCTGTGGGCGCTGCTTCTCCCAGAGCTCCAACCTGGCCAAGCACCTGGGCACACACCGTGGCCACAAGCCCCACGCCTGCCCGGACTGTGGGAAGGGCTTCAGCCAGCGCTCGTCCCTACTCACCCACCAGCGCCTGCACACGGGTGAGACCCCCTACCACTGCCCTGACTGCGGCCGTGGCTTCCGCGTGGGCTCACAGCTGGCCACACACCAGCGCCTGCATGCCGGACGCATGCCCTACCGCTGTGGGGTCTGTGGGAAGAGCTTCAGCTGGAGCCGGCACCTAGCTGCCCACCAGCAGCTGCACACCACTGTTGGCACGCCTTGACCACCTGCCCCAGCCCTGGGGAGAGAGGGGACACCTTCCCTGGCCCAGTTGGATGTGGAAGAGAGAGAAGAGCCCCCCAGAACCCACTCTGTGATTCTTCGTCTGAAACCATGAAGATGAACCCCAGCCAGACCCTGTCTCCATGCCCTGCCATGCTCACAGAGACTAGTGTTGGGGGCTATCGGGGCAGATGGGCTCTGTGCTCTGCTCCATCATGTCGTGGAGGCATTTGATGTGGCTGGCTCCCCATGGCATGGATGTACAGGCAGGAGGAGGGGAGCTGGTGGACAGAGGAGGGACCCACAGCTCCGTGGCAAATGTGGGGAGTCAAGGCATTGGGCTGGAAGAGTCTCAGTCACAGTCCGGTAGGGACCCCATGGGGGCCCCGAGCCTGCTTTCTAGCAACTGCCTTCACCCCAGCAGCACCTGCGCAGGGTCTTAAGTCACCCAGCACCACTAGGCCCCTTTATAACCATGGAGGCATGCCTGAGCTAGATGGTGTTTGTCTGCCATTTAGACCCTGTGTCCTACCCAGACAGGAGAGAATTGGTGATGTGCTGGATCCTGCAGGGGACAGAACGACAAGTGAGACCAAGGCAGAAGAGGAAGAATAAGAAGAGAGGAATAGGTGGGGATCTGGGGTTTTGAAAATGGGGATGTGGAGGGTGGGTGCATCATCACATAAATCACAGCACATATTCTCCTACAGTTCTAGAGAAGCTAGAACAGGGGTCAGCAATGTTTTTGGGCAGAGTGCCACAAACACTTGCAATCTTGACTTCAAAAAGTTGGCATGCCAGGGGCAGATGGTGGGGTACCATGAGGGGCCTGATCCCTGTTGCAGCGCAGCCCCAGGGCTTTCCCTGAGGCATGAGTGCCAAGCAAAATGCCTTTGTGTGCCACACTGGCACATGCGGTGGGGGTTGCATACCCCTGAATTAGAAGCTCTTACTGATCTGCTAGGGGCATAAGGCTACAGAGCTCAGTCTAAGTTCAAAGTGAAAACATCATGTTATTGGAATGTGCACTCATTTACTAGCAGGTGTTTCAAGCTTAAAAAACGCCACCAACCAGGCACAAATATATAGTCCTATTAGTCCCGTTGTCATGATTGGTAAATGTATGTCTCTGAGTGAGATTCATAAAACAAAGTCCACCCTTCTTGAGCATCCTGACAGTGCCCCCAGCACTGTCACTGTCAGTCCTTTCTGCACCTGAGCCAATGTTCACCTGAATTTATATGACTGCACCTGACTGCAGGTTTCTAGCCAGAGCCAAGAACAGTCTGCAGGGCTGTGAAACGAAAGAGAGACATTGCCAGATCTGGCTAACAGACAGCAATGTTAATTCATAGCTTGATTAATGCAGCTTCAAGACCATAAAAAAAAGAGAGGGCTGCTAACACCTGTGGAGTGAGGAGAGATTAGCAGGAATCAGGGAGATGACAGTGAGCCATGAAGTCAACGGGCTGCCTCAGCGCTGCCTGGATGGAAATTCTGCTGCCCTCTCAGGCAATTGGTGTTAAGAGGATGCTGGGGACAAGCATGTGGGAGTCACTAGCAAGTTGTGGGCCAGATCAGGGAGAGGCGGTGCCCCTCGCCCCACACATGGACATGCCTCACACACAGCTCCTTCCCCATCCAGTGCAGGGGGCTGTGCCCAGGAGACTCACCCTCTCACAGCCCTGTGGGTCTCACAGACAGAGGAAGAGGAGCCAGCAGCAGCAGCTGCCCCCCTCCCAGGTGACCACCCCCCAGGCTGAAAGACAGCTCCCTGCCTGGCTCCTGCCAGCCTGGTGTGGAGTGGGGAGAAGGCGGGGATAAGGGGCCCTCTCTGCCACACAAGCCTTGATTCCCCATGTCTGGAGCCTGGGAGAAGGATCTCACCACTGTTGGCAGATGATAGAACAAGGAGCAATGGTCTCGAGTTGCAGGAAAGGAGGATAGGTTGGATATTAGGAAGCACTTTCTCATTTGGAGGAAGGTGAAGCACTGGACCAGGTTACCCACAAGTGGTGGAATCTGCATCCTTGGAGGTTTTGAAGACCTGGCTAGACAAAGCCTTGTCTGGGATGATGTACTTGGGGGTGGTCCTGCTTGGAGCAGGGGGCTGGATTAGATGTGACCTCCTGAGGCCCCTTCCAGCCCTCAGTGTCTATGATGTACCCCAATCCCCTGTGTTAGTGGGGGGCTGCCCTAGGGGAGCTCAGAGCAGGGGGCAAGGCAGAAGGAGGGGGTGGTGGGTCTCTGTGCTGCCTGCCAGCTCCTGAGGGGCCAGCCCCAGGTCGGGAAGGTTTCCTGCCCCTCTTGTGAGCTAAGATCAAGTGTAGGGAGCCTCTAAGGTCCCAGACTAAGGAGTGCATGCTTGCCTGTCATGTCTGTGGGGCATCCAAACCCCAAGACCTCTGGCACAAGGGACGCTTGCCAAGGGATTTGGGAGCACCCGGCGTCCCAGGGTGATGCGTCTGGGACGGAGGATGCTGCCGCCATACATGTGTTTGCCACGACTGAGTCCTGCCTGCCCAGTCGGTGTGGTTTTGGGAGAGATTGAGATGTGCTCGGTCGCTGCGATTTGGGCTGATTTGACCTGGAACACGAAATATATTTAAAAAATACTAATCTGGCGTGGGGCACCCGCTGGAGATGAAGGGGCGGGGGACCCCCCCCTCCCCGGGGCTCCCCGGGCTGCGGGCGGCGGGGGGGGCGGCCCGGGGGTTGGCCTTCCTGGGTCAGCGCGCTGCATCCGGAGCCGGGGGGAGGCGGCGCGGGGCCGGAGCCCGGAGCCCGGCGGGGTGCAT
>NW_005842558.1:194146-197038 GCF_000455745.1 Alligator sinensis | reverse complement strand
CACGGGAGCATTGCTGCTGCCTCAGTTTCCCGGCCTGCAAAATGCTTGGGGGGAGGCACAGCTCTGCCCTCCCTGTAGTGCTGGGGCAGCAGGCAGGGCACAGCGGCCTCCTGGGGGTGGCACACAGAGCTCCAGCCCGGGGGGCGGCGGGGTGGGGGGGGGATGCTGCCTGCAGTGCCTGGACACCAGGAGGGACAGAACGGCTGCTCTGTCCCCGGTGCATCTCCCAGCCTCTGGGTCCCAGGGCAGCAGAGAGCAGAGGCTGGAAGGGGTGAGCTGGGGCTGACCACCCAGCAGCCTCTGGCACTGAAGGCCCCGGCAGCTCCTGTGCAGAGGCCGTGGCCCTCCCTCCCGTGCTCGGTAGCCCCTGATAGCCCTCGCCTCCAAGAACGTGTCCAGACCATTTGTTGATCTGGCTAAGCTCTTCGCTTTCACCCTATCTGCCAGCAAAGAGCCCCATGTTTTAAAGACCTGCTGGGTGAAAAAGAGCAACCTCATGTTAGTTTTAAACTGACAGCCTGCTGGTTTCATGTTGTGGCCCCTGTTTCTTGTCTGGGGACAGACAGTCAATAATAAATCCCCTTTTACTCTGTTCGCCTTTTGCCATAGTATGCTGTCAACTCTTCTCCTGTTCCCCCATCAAACATCTCTGTTTTCAGCTGAACAGAACTATGTGGCCTAGACAGTGTCTTTTCTTTTGTTTTTCTTAAGGAAAAGTCTTCATGTTCCAAGTCAAATCAGCCGAATCAATTCCAAATTGTGAGTCATTCAAGAACCAAATGTTGCCCTACTACTGGCAAATATCCTCCACCCCCACCTGGGGCTTCAGATGTTTCTAAATCCTTTGGTGGGCATCCTACTTGCAGGCCCAAGCCCGGAGACTTGGGATTTGGATGCCCCCGAGTTTCGCTTGCCCTCAGCTGTATGGTCGCAGGAGCAAGCTAGTAGTCACCCATTTCCTTAAAGTTGTCGTATAGCCAATGTCTTCCCACTGGAAGTGAAAGTGGGAGACTAACTATGCCTTACCTTAGTCAAGGTACTATATCCTGCCAAGAAAATGGATGTCCCTGCCAGGTAAGGTAGGGACAGGTAAGGTAGGCCTAGACAGTTTCTCTGCATAAGGAAGTCCCTCCATAGCACTCATCAGCCTTCTTGCTCTTCTCTGGACCTTCTCTAGTTCACCTCTGTCCTTGCTGAGCTGCGGCAACCAGAGCTGGGCACTGTATTGGAGGTGTGGATGCACCCTGGGTTTATAAAGGAGCATAACAATACTTTCCATTTTGCTTACAATTCTTTTCTTAATTGTTCCCTGCTTACCTCCCTCTTTGCTTACTGCCCTAACTCCTAACACTGTCTGTCCACCCCCTTCTGCACCTTGCTGCATGGCCAGAGTCTCCCCTAGGGCAGGAGAAGTCCCTGGTCCTGGCCCGTTCTCCACTAGCCCTGGTTGAGGGAACCTGGGAACAGTTGCCTTCCTGTCCCTTTGGCTGGCTGCTTCTGGGGGCTCCTGTATTTGAGGCCCCCCTGCTATAGATGCTCAGCCCTGTGGGGCATTCTCCCAGGCTATCATGGGTTCACTTTTCCAGTACCATTTCCAGGCTGGGGGGTGACCAGTGTCTGTGGCATCCTCTTCCAACAGGTGATGGGGCAGCAAGCACAGAGGAAGACCTGGATGAGAAAGAGGATGCCCAGGCGGCTGCAGTGACCACAGTGGACCCGGAGAGGCCATACCGCTGCCGGGATTGCGGCAAGGCCTTCGGGCAGAGTGCACACCTGCTGCGGCACCAGACGGTGCACACTGGGGCACGCCCATACCGCTGTGGGGACTGTGGCCGTGGTTTCGGGCAGCGCTCGGACCTGACCACGCACCGGCGCCAGCACACGGGTGAGGAGCCGTACGCCTGTGGTGACTGTGGGCGCCGCTTTGCCCAGAGCTCCAACCTGCTGCGGCATCAGCGGACGCACACGGCCGAGGCCCCCTTTGCCTGCTCCTGCTGCCCTCGGCGCTTCCGGCGCCGGGCCCACCTCCTGGCCCATGGCCGCACGCACACCGGCGAGCGTCCCTACTGCTGCGGGGACTGTGGCCGTGCCTTCCGCCATGCCTCCCACCTGCACCGGCACCGGCGCGGGCACACTGGTGAGCGCCCCCACCATTGCCCCGACTGTGGCCGCAGCTTCGGTGTCCGCTCCACCCTGGTGACCCACCGGCGTGTACACACCGCTGAGCGCCCCTATGCCTGCGAGGACTGTGGCCGCCGGTTTGCTCAGAGTGCCTCGCTGCACCGCCATCGCCGCACCCACACCTGCGCCCGGCCTGGCCGCCGTGGCCCTCACCTGCTGCTGGAAGGTGGGGATTGCACCTTCAACCAGAGCTCCGACCTCTTGCAGCACCAGTGCCCCACACAGGCCCCCGCCGGCGGGGACATGTCATAACTGCAGCCTCCTCTTCCTTGCCTGTGCTGGGACAGGAGAAGGAGGGGACTGCTCTCTGGTGAAACCAGCCATGACATCTTGGGAGAAACCCAGTCTCCCAGGTGCTGCAGCTGCAGGGTGGGGAGCTCTGGAGGCTTTGCCTTTTGTACAGACATACCATAACCAGTGCTCCTCTGCAGCCTTCTCTTCCTTACAGGAGAAGCAAGGGACAGCTCTCCGGTCACCACGGCCATGACTGCTTGCAGGGGGAAACCCATTCTCCCAGGTGCTGTTGCTGATTCAGCCCCCCTCGGGCTGTATTTAACCACTTAACAGTGCCCCCTGCTCCACAGAGTGGCTACGTGATGCTAGGAACAGAAGTGTGGCCTGGTTCCTGCCCTGAGACCTCTTGTCTCCCCCTTGCCCCCGGTCAATAAAAACCCATTGGAAAATCATGAGTGTTGGGCCATTACACAGGTA
>NW_005842558.1:177687-194136 GCF_000455745.1 Alligator sinensis | reverse complement strand
TGCTGGAGTGGGAGCCTGGGCAGGTGGGCAGGGCTGGAGGGAGGGAGGGAGGGAGGGCGTATCGGGGGGGTCTCCTCTCTGTATCAGAGATGGGGAAGGTGCCTGGTGTTTGCTGAGCACCTGTGGACAGACCTCCCTCTGAATTCCCTCCCTGCTGGTGCTGTTGACTGTGTCTGTGTCTAGGGTATTTCCCCTCACTTTTCCTCAAAACCCACTGTGGAAATTTCTTTTTGGGGCAGAATTTTGGCCAAAAAGGAAGACAGAAATTTTGAGGGGGCTGAAAAATGGATGGGTCAGAGGAGGGGCAGACTGAAGTGCTCTGGGTCAGAATACAAGGGGGTCGGGGGGAAAAGGACTTAACGGTGGGGGTCTGCTACAGACCTCCCAACCAGGGAGAAGACCTAGACCGGGAATTCTCAGGTCAGCTCATGCAGGTAGTTAAGTCAAAGGACGTGGTCATCATGGGTGACCTGAACTTTCCAGACATCTGCTGGGAAGAGCAGTCAGCTAGGTCTGACCACTCATGTAGGCTCCTAGCCAAGTTACAGGACCTCCATCTAACCCAGGAGGTGCACAGTTCCACCAGGGGAGACACCTTGTTGGATCTGGTGCTGGCCACAGGCGATGACCTGGTGAGGGGTCTGTGGGTGCTCGACCACCTGGGCGATAGCATGCTGGAATTTACCATCCAGTGCAGGGTGGCAAAGGCCTGCAGCAAGGCAGCAGCCCTGGACTTCAGGAGGGCAGACTTCAATGAGGTAAGGAGACTAGTTGGGGAGGCAATGAGGTCCTGGAGGGGAGGGGAGTCGGGAGTCCAGGAAGCGTGGTCGTTCCTTAAGGAGACGATCCTCCAAGTCCAAAGGGAGGTAATCCCAACAAGGATCAAAGGGGGCAAGAGGGCGCAAAACCCCCCATGGCTCACCAAAAGCATACGGGAACATCTGGCTAAAAGAAGGGGAACACCCAATGGCAGGGAGGGGCCATCACCAGGGAGGACTACACCTTGGTTGCTCGGGGCTGCAGGGGGGCGGTCAGGAAGGCCAAGGTGGAGATGGGACTGGGACTAGCGACCCGGATCAAGGACAACAAGAAGTCCTTTTTTAAATACATAGCGGGTAAAAAGAAGGTACCGGGTAACGTGGGGCCTCTGCAAGACACGCTAGGAAATCTGGTCGTCGCACCAGACAGCAAAGCTAACCTATTTAACAACTTTTTTGCCTCCATTTTTCTGAGCAGGGACCAGCTCAACCCCCCACTAGGACCCCCGTATGTCCCAGGGGAGGCATACCCAGGCCTAGGGTCAGTGAACACCTAGTCAGGGACCTTCTGGAGGGACTGGACGTATTTAAATCAGCTGGTCCTGATGATCTCCACCCCAGAGTGCTGAGGGAATTAGCAGAGGTCATTGCGGGCTTCCTTGTCCTCTGCCTCGGATAGCGGGTTAAAATCTGCTTCCCACCTGCAACCTCTCCCCAGTGCAGTGCCTTGACATAGCAGTAGTGTTGAGTTCCCCAGCTCTCCTGGAAACCCACCTCCTACTCTTATTGTAACCTTCAGTTGGGACCAACAATGCCACAGCAAAGCCCCTCTCATCAAGGGCAATGAGATTTTGGGGTGAGTGCAGCTGGTCCCTGGGGAACATTTTGCTTTTGAAGCCTTTCGGTCTTAGAGACATGAACCTCCTTTTGGGGACCTATGATAGACAGTGGCAACCAGCCCTCCCCCTCCCCTCCCCTCCCCCCTCAGGGAGCTAAGGCAGTAGGAAGGGGTGTGATGGTCAGGGGCTGCTGGCAGGGAGCTCAGCTGATGGAAGCTGTGAACTGCCTGATCCCCTTGGGAGAGAGAAGGGGCTGGGACCTCAGGGGAGCTGCTTCCAGCACAGGAGGAAAAAAAACAGGCAGTCCTAAAGGAATAGCATGTGCATGAATAATACAGCAGACATTTCTTCCCTCTCCCCACTTCCACCATTACCATGGGCAATTGGGAGCTGACGAGACAGACAGGAGAAAGGAGGGTGCAGCTGAGGCACTGCAGAGAGACAGCCTGCATTTTGAGATGCCCTGACATCATTAGTTGGTTAACAGCAAGAAAAGAGGCAACACTTTGGTCCAGTGAAGAATTTTTTGTCAAGGCTCTACTTCTCTGGCAGGTAGATAATTACAGCAAGGGTATAGTTGGGTGAGAGATGTTGGATGAACTTTTGGCCTTCCTCAGGTCTGGGAAAGATTCACATATACCCTGGGGAAGGGTCCCTGGCCCATTTCAAATAAGGGACAACAAACTGCACGTGGATTCAGTGAAGATAATGTCTGTGAGTTGGGAGATGGAGAATGAGAGGTATTAAGTGTGCCTGGGCCCTCCACCTTTCTAACAAGTCTGGGGTAGGGACCCAAGACAGCAGCTTCGCCTCCAAGATCAGAAGTGCAGGAGGAGGTGGGAAAATCTTGGGAGTTTCTTTCCTAGCAATATCAGATCAGGGGAGACAAAGGGGGTAAGAGATGAGTGGATTTCACAGCGAGATTGGATAAGTCATTTAAAAAGGAATTTCTTCCTCCCATCTCCTGTCCTGGATGTATTCAACTGCCATTTAAAAACTCTCCTTCCCATCTCCAGGCTGAGGCCTGAGCAACAGCCCTGTGACAGGAGATGGGGTGACAATAAAGCTGGAAGGTTTGGGGGATGGAAAGTGGGTATGATTGGGGTGGGGAGCTGATGGGATGAGAGGATCCCGAAGCCAGGGGTTGTCAGCTCTCCACCACAGCTCCTAGGACCCACAGCTGATGCAGTCCTGAGGTGATTGCTTCCCCATCCTGGGGGCAACAACCACCACATGGAGGCTGTGTCTTAGCCCGGCACTCGACCATTGCTAAGATAATGGTGTCAAGAGAGATGTCACAGAATGATTACTGAGACTCGTCCGACCCTCTGACTACTACCCTATGCTGCTCATCCATATGGGCACCAATGATACTGCCAAGGGAGACCCTGAGCAGATCAAGAGTCATGACAAGGCTCTGGGTGCAAGGGTGAAGGAGACAGGGGCCCAGGTGATGTTCGTGATCCTTCCAGTCACGGGGAAGGGCTGGGGCAGGAATGGACACATCCAACAGATCAATGCATGGCTGTGCAGGTGGTGTCGCCAGCAGGGATTTGGCTTTTTTGACCATGGGGTGTTGTTCCAAGAAGGATTGCTGGGAAGACATGGGATCCACCTGACAAAGAGAGGGAAGAGCATCTTGGTAGACAGGCTCACTAACCTAGTGAGGGGGGCTTAAACTAGGTTCACTAGAGATGAAGACCAAAGCCCTGAGATAAGAGGGGAAGTGGGAGACCTGGAGGAAGCACAAGGAAGAGGGGGCAAGAGGGGAGGCCTCCTCATTCTTCCTGAGAAAGGGTGATCGGCTACTTACCTCGGGTGTCTGTACATGAGCGCATGGAGCCTGGGAAAGAAGCAGGAAGAACTGGAAATCCTCATACAGGCACAGACCAATGATGTGATTGAAATAACAGAGACTTGGTGGGAGCTCACATGCCTGGAGCACTGTCAGGGATGGGTACAAACTGTTCAGGAAGGACAGGCGGGGAGAAGTGGAGGAGGAATTGCACTTTATGGGTGTGTCTGCACATTGCCATATGGCGAAGTTGCTACTGTGCCGTGTTTTAGTACTTCCTTTTGGAAGTAGGAAAGCATGGTGCGTACATGCTGTTATTGTGCTATGTACGCTGTGCATGGGTGAATTTCCCAGGTACATCACCATAGTGGTGCACTAGACTTGGGGAGTGTGCTGCTATGGCAATGTAGCTGGCGGCCACTTGTAGACACATGTGATCTCTACGTAGCTGTAGGGCACCATACGGTGATGTAGCATGTTGCTATGTCACTGTAAGGTAACCTGTAGATGTGCCCTATGTAAAAGAGCCATATGATTGCTCAGAGCTCCAGTATGAAGCTGGAGAGAGGCCTCTTGAGAGTCTCTGGGTTAGGGTCAGAGGGGAGAGCAACAAAGGTGATGCCATGGTGGGGACTCTGCTATAGACCACCAGACCAGGAGAAAGTGGTGGATGAGGCTTTCTTCAAACAGGTAAAGGAAGTTTCCTGATCACAGACCCTGGTTCTCATGTGGGATTTCAATCACCTGGACATCTGCTGGGAAGGCAACACATCAGGGTACAGGCAATCCAGGAAGTTTTTAGAGCGTGTGGGGGCAACTTGGAAGTGTTCAATATCTTCATTAACTATCTGAAAGAGGGGATGGGGTGCACCCTCAGCAACTACGCAGATGACACCAAGCTGGGGGTGTAGTAGATACACTGGAGGGTAGAGCTAGGATTCAGCTAGAAAAATCAGAGGATTGAGGCAAAAAAATCTTATGAGGTTCAGTAAGGACAAGTGCTAAGTCCTGCACATAGGGTGAAACAGCCCCACGCACCGGTACAGGCTGGGGGTGACTGGCTGGGCAGCAGCGCTGCAGAAAAGGAGCCGGGGGTTACAGTGGACAATAAGCTGGATATGAGTCAGCAGTGTGCCCTAGTTGTGAAGAAAGCTAACAGCATATTGGGCTGCATTAGTGAGAACATTGCCAGCAGATCAAGGGAAGTAATAATTCCTGTCTATTCTGATCTTTTGGAGCCACATCTGGAGCCCTGTGTCCAGTTTTGGCTCCTCCACTACAGAAAGGATGTGAACAAGGGGAGGGCAATAAAATGATTCTGAGTTGGGCACATGACTCATGAGCAGGGATTCACGTTTTCCACTCATGATGGGAAAATGTGGTAAAACATGGATTTTTTTCATTTTAAGGAGAAAAATGCAGGTTAAGATGGGTTTCCGCTGGTAGGCTGGCAGAGTCCAGGGAGGCACTTGGAGCCTGGACGATGGTCGGGAGCAGTGAGGTGGGTTACTCAATGCTGGAGCACCACCTCCTGCCCCACCACAATGTGCACCTGCAAAACCCTATGGCTCAACAAACTGCTAGCTCCTATTACATTGCCATGTGCTTCTACAACTCCTTCCTCCCCTTCTTGAGAATAGGGCATTCTCAGGGTCAGCACATTGGCCCTTTTCCAGTCCTCTGGGATCTGACCCGAGTACCATGAGCGTTCAAACAGCCGTGCCAGTGGCTCTGCTATGACACTGGCCAATTCCTTCACCACCCTTGTATGAAGAACATCTAGGTTTGCTGACTTAAACACAGCTCCCTGTTCAAGGCAGGGTCATCCCTATTTCAACCAGCCTAGACAAGTACTCATCTAACCTGTTCTTAAAAACTTGAGGAACAACCTTCACACACAACTACCAAACTTCATGCTCGAAACATCAAAAACACCCTTTAACTTGCCACAGCTAAATCAGGGGCATGAGGGTACTGGCACTGACTTGCCATTACAGGGAGAAGAAGTATTTTCCAAAAGCATGCTTACAGGATCCAAAGAATAGGACCATGCCTTTGGAGGAGTGATGGTGGGTGTGGGTGTCTGTTGTTGTTCTGCTTCCAGGGTGAGATGGTTTTCCCCAAAGCAAGATGTACCTTCTTTCACAAAGCATGACCATGCGGCGCTTTCCTGGACTAGTTTTTCCCAATTTGTGGTATCAATGCCACACTTCTTAGTGTTTACCTTGAGGGTATCCTTGAGGTATTTCCTGTGCACCCCACATGTCCTTTGTCCTTGGCTGAGTTAGAAGTACAGCAGTTGTTTTGGTAAACGTACATCAGGCATGTAGGCACAATCCCCCATCCACCACTGATGTTAAATAATCAATGCTTCCATGCTGGTACGGGTGACTGGTGCCTCCTGGGTTGGGGGGGCACTTGCCCCCCCCCCCCCAAGCAACCGGGGGGGGTCCCCCTTGTGGCCAGTCACGCTGACCGCAGGGGTTCCCCCGTGGCCAATCACGCCAACCTGGAATTCTGGGTGCGATTAGCCATGGGGGGACCATGGGGATCACTTGTCCTGGTTCCCCCACTCCCTGGTTGGTGCTCTGGGGGGGCACCGGCACTCTCGCCTGAGCCCTCTGCCCGGGAATGCTGGCTGTCAGGGGGTGCTTCAGCACTCGTGGGGTGCATCCAGACGAGTGCACACGTGCCTCTTGCTCCATCTCAAACCCCTTTGAGATGGGGTAAGAGGCATGTGCAGGAATGAAAAAATGTTATCCAGGGTCAAAAAACCCTGAAGTTTTAAAAAGCGGAGCAAGGCACGGTCTGGGACTGTGCCCTGAGGCAACCGGAGGCTGGGCCCTCCACGAAGGTGCTCTGGCTGCCAGAGCATCTCTATGGTTGGCCTTCGCCCTGGTGCAGAAAGACACAGTCCGCCCATGCTGGGCAGCACCAGGGCTCCAGTGCCAGTGAGTAAGGGGTCAGGGGAGCTGGAGAAGCGGGGAGAAGACTATGGGGGGAACCCCCGCTGGCCCCGCCCACTCTCCAGGCCCCACCAATCCCTGCCCTGCCCGGCCCTAGGCCACCGAGACCCCTTATCCCTGCCCCCCCCGCCTGCACCCCAACAACTTAAAACAAAATGAAACAAAAAACCCCGGCACTTACCGGCAGTTGTAGCAGCCGTCTGGCTCACTGGGGCCTCTCCTGCACATTGAGGGGCAGGGGGACAGCCCCAGCCTGGGCCCTCCTGCCCCCCGCTGCTCTGTGCTGCCCAGAGGGGCTCTGCCAGGAGCCCCTGGAGCCCCCCCAGCCCCTATTCTAAGGTAAGTAGAGGCTTTTTTTCCCTGTTTTTTGTTGTTTGTTTGGTTTTTTTTTAAGTGATGGTGCCTGGGGTGGGGCAGGCATTGGGGGGTGCTGCAGCAGCTGGTGGGGGATGGGGACCACCATACTTCCCTGCCAACCAGGCTGGGGTCAGAGCCATCCCACAGGGAAGGGTGGGAGTGCAGCATGTGCTGCCCCCATGGGAATGAGAGGGGCTCGGCTCCATTCAAGCACGGCAGGGGCAGCCTGGGGCCAGGCTGGACACAGTGAATTGGCAGGCACCTGCCCACGGGCTGGATGAAATCACCTGGTGAGCCAGATCTGGTGTGCAGGCCATATATTGCCCGCCCCTGCCCTAAACAGAGAGGGCTACAGTAGTGAGTGAAGCATGGGGGTAGGGGAGCAGCACAGTGTGTGACATAGTTGAGGCAGAAAGAAACTTTTCAGGTGACAGACTTGCACTTTTCCAGGAGAAACTGCCATCAGTTGGGTGGAACTTCCTAGCTGGAGTCCAGAAAGGAGAGAGAGGAAGCAGAGGATGCTGAAAGGTTTTATTAGCATGAGCACAGCCTAGAACACAGGAAAAGCCCAGCTTCTTCCACAAGACAGTAGAAAACAAAAGTTTTTACCACCCCTTTTCTTCTTAGAGACTATAAAGAGCAAATGCATTTAGCTATTCTACCTTACTGAGGTAAATAACAGGTTTAATCCATCCTTGAACAAATTAAAGCAGGGAATTAGAAGTAAGTTTCCCGTATTCAACGCACAGTGGTATGGAAGAACCTTCCAATAAGAGTACTGGGGACAACAAACCTAACACATTTTAAGCTGGTGCGCGACCAGTTTGTGAAAGTGATTGCACTGAGGAGTCTCAGCCTCAGGCCCTCAGGCCACATCCGCCTGGCAGGGGAGCCCTGTTACCCAGACTGCCAAACCCCCATGGTTCAAAAATTTGGCAGCAATGGCAGGGTAGTGGCAGCTCATTGCTGCTCCCCTGCCTGCCAAACTCCCAGAACTGCAGGATGGATAGCGTGGTCCTACGTGCTAGACTGGGGCAATGCAGAGCCTGAGCTGTCCCTCAGTCCGGCCCCGCATCACTCCTCTGACCCATGGGGACACAACTTTGACATGACTGGGTTAGATGCTGTGGTTGTCTGTGATAGCAGGAGACTAACCGGTGTGACTTGAGAGATCTCATCATTGGAATTCTGCTTGAAGGGAAATGTATGTGTTTTGTGCAAAAATCAGCACTGCTTTTGTGTAACATCTTGGCCCTTTGTAGCTTTGTATGAATGGATCATGCTAAGGCCCTCAGAAATGGAGATGCTGAAATCAAGTTAACTTAGGCAGAACCATCACCTAGCTAATGATGGTGATTTCTTTAGGAGGGTGGGGAAAATTACTTAATGAGGTCACTTAAGTTTTCTCTCTAGTTCCTATAGAAGATCTTCTGTCAGGGCATAGGGAGTGTTTTGCATCACTAATGTAATGAGCACTGGTAGATTAATAGATTTTAAAACCACAATTACTCTAACCCTTTAGACTGATTTCCTACATAGCACAGCTAAAGATTTCAGCCAGTGCTCCTTGCATCGCCCCCAAAAACCTGTGTTTGACTTGAAATATATCAGATTTGTGAAGCCATCCAGTCTTGACTGGAGGACAGTAAGCAATGGAGACATGCCTTAGTGATCTGTTCCCGGGGTTGATGATAATCCTCATTGTTAAAACTTTGTTACACTTTACTTCCAGCTTGAAATGAGCTGGTTTCAATTGCTTGCTATTGCATTCAATTCCAGAATGAAGAAGTATAGGTGAGAGGACAGAGGGATAGTATTGGCGGGCTGTACTGAACTCTCTGGATCTTTCTTGTTGGATTTTGTTCTAGGAACAAGGGCTTCAGCCTGCTATTAAGAAAAGAAATACAGAAGTGCACAACAAGCAAGAAAGTGTTTGTAGACATTGTTGATCTCTTTTGTGGAGATGATGAGTTGTGGTTTAGACTCGGCATTTCACAATGGTCCCATCATTACTGACAATCCACAACAGTCCCAGGTCATAAGACACATGTTTGCATTTGCAGATATGATCGAGTATCTGGGTCCATGTGGTCCCCACAGGGTTGCTGTTAGTTATCCCATCCCTGAAAGAAAGCATCCAGGGCTGATGTTAGTAAGTCTGTTATGCAAAGAGCTCCCACTGCATGGAAAAATAGATTTTCAGTGGGACCAAAGCAGTTTTCCTGGTTTACACCTACTGCCACAGCTTCAGAGCTCTGCACAGCAGCACCCATCCTCCTGAATGACTGCCCACATCTAATCTACTCAGATGGAGAAGTCATAGGTGAGTGTGACTAAATGTCATAATTTAGCAGAGTTCTTTCTTTGTTTCTTCAGGTAGCAAGGAATCAAAAAAAAAAAGTTGATGGGACAGTGTAGATCGGGGCGGGCAATTATTTCGGGCGGAGGGCTGCTTGGGTGGAGGGCCACTTACTGAGTTTTGGCAAGCCATCAAGGGCCGCATGACAGGCAGCCAGAGGCAGATAAATATTAATTTTCTTAATTTTGGGGGGACCCCGCGGGCCAGATAGAATGGCTTGGCAGGCCGCATGAGGATGCTCTGAGGAGACTGAGCATGTCCAGTGCAGATGGATTCTTTGGAGAATTTAGCTGCCAAACTAAAGCACGTATAAAACTCAAGGATTTATTCCGAGCATGCATAAATGGAAGTTTTTCAGAGGCCTAACGTTTGTACAAGTGTGGACGACTCAATACATAGAGCAAGGCTCAGTCTTGACACCAAGGCGCAGCCTACTTCAATGCATGGAGGTACCAAACAAAATGGATAACAAAATGGCTTTAACATTTTTCCAACACTGGGCAAACACCATACTTCCCTGATACTTACCTTTGGAAATAGCAGAATTCTTTTCACTGAATCTTTCCGCAAAAAAAATTTCCGCAAAAAAAAGTAGGAAAAAGAGAAGAAAACAGAAAAATTCAGCCTGAATCAGACACCTGGTGTACATCACTCTAACCAAACAGGTTAAGTTTGGCAAAGATGAAGGCAATTGTAAGCAGGATCTTAGAATGAGAACTGTAACCTTAACTATTGGCATTACCATCTTCACTGCTTGTTAAGCTGCAAGCCATGTTTCCACGAAATAGCAAGGACAATGGACCCTCTGCCGTGTGCCAGACTCCACTTTGGGCTTTAGATATGCACCTGGCAGCTGGCTAGTATTGCAGCCTATTCCAATTAGGCACAAGAAAATGGCCATGAGAGGCAGCAAGAAGAAACCTTCACCTCCACTTGCAGCAGTTCATCTGGACAACAGATATGCAGCCCTGGCAACAGAGGGGGAAGAGCACGTTTCTTTGGTGGAGGAGAACAGGCCAGGCCTCACCCAGGTGGGAAGGATTGAGATGACCACCAGCAAGAAGAAGTGATCGGTGGTGGTGGTTGGAGACTCCATGCTGCAGGAGCAGGAGGGAGTCATCTGCTGACCTGATCTGTTGTCTCAGGAGGCCTGCTGCTTACCCAGAGCCTGGATCTGAGATGTCACAGAGGGATTACGAAGATTCATCCAGCCCTCTGACTACTACCCCATGCTGCTCATCCATGTAGGCACCAATGGATATCACATGATGAGGAGATCCTGAGCAGATCAAAAGTGACTACAGGGCTCTGGGTGCAAGGCCGAAGGGGTCTGAGGCTCAGGTTGTGTTCTCTTTGATGCTTCCAGTCAAGGGAAAGGGCCTGGGCAGGAGTGGTGATCCTACAGATCAATACCTGTCTGCACAGGTGGTGTTGCCAGCAGGGCTCTAGCTCCTTCTACAGTGGGATGTTGTTTCAAGAAGGATTGCTGAGAAGAGATGGGATCCACCTGACAAAAAGAAGGAAGAGCATCTTCGCAGACAGGCTCACTAAGCTAGTGAGGAGGGCTTTAAAACTTGGTTTGCCAGAGTATGGAGACCAAAGCCCTGTGGTAAGGGGGGAAGTGGGAGACATGGAGGAAGAGCAAGCAGGAGGGGGCAACAAGGGAGGGGCTCTCATACTTCCTGAGAAATCAGGGCAATCAGCTAATTACCTCAGGTGCCTGTACACAAATGCACAGAGCCTGGGAAACAAGTCATGGCACTATGACATGATTGGAATAACAGAGATTTGGTGGACTCTCGCATGACTGGAACACTCTCATGGATAGGTACAAACTATTCAGGAAGGACAGGCAGGGGGGAAGAGGAGGAGGTGTACTTTATGTAAAAGAGCTGTATGATTGCTCAGAGCTCCAGTATGAGGCTGGAGATAGACCTGTTGAAAGTCTCTGCGTTAAGGTTAGAGGGAACAGCAACAAGGATGATGTTGTGGTGAGGGTCTGCTATAGACCCCCAGACCAGGAGGATGAGGCTTTCTCCAAACAGGTAGCAGAAGTTTCCCAATCACAAGCCCTGGGTCTCATGATGAGGCACTTCAATTACCCTGACATCTGCTGCGAGCGCAATACTAGGGCTGTGCGAAACAGCACCGTTTCGTTTCGACTTCTGTTTTGCCATTTCGCTGGGACAGTGTTTCATTTCAAGTTTTGTTTAGTTTTGAAGCACTGTTCCACTTCATTTCATCGAAACTGTTTCACTGTTTCAGAGCTGTTTCCACGTTTTGCCCATAGGCTATAATAGGGAATCACAAAACTGCCTATACCTTTAACATATCATATCTGATTTGGATGAAAATTGCAGAAAATTGCAGGGATCCTAGCCCCTTCTGAAAAAGAGAAGGCTGAGAGGGGACTTGGTAGTAGCTTACCGCTACATCAGAAGTGTACTTCTACGGCTCGGTGAACAACTGTTCACCAAGGCACCCTTGGGGGAAAATAGGAGTAATGGTCACAAACTCCTAGAAGATCATTTCAGGCTCGTTTCAGGTTCAGCATTAGCAAAAACTACTTCACAACTAGGGTGTCCAGACTGTGACCATTATTCCGAGTTTTCCCCAAGGGTGCCCTGGTAAACAGTTGCTAGGGGTGCAGAGCCCCAGAACCCCCCTGCACCGATCTCCTTAACAGCTGGCAGGGTTAGTGGTTGCAGCAGGGCCTAGCAGCCAAGCCTGCAGTGGTTCCCCCTACCTCCCCCGCCCCAAGACAGACACAGTTGTACAAGCACCTGTGACACGAGTTTTGCCTGTCAGCAAGGAGAGGTGCAGGGCCCCAGAACCCATAAGCTCTGCATCAATTTCCTCAACAGCTGGCAGGCTTCGTGGCCTCATCAGGGGCTACCATCCCTGCAGCTTTCACCCTTAACACATGCAGTGTCATCCATGTCACGAGTTTTGCTTGTCTGCAGCTTGAGGTGCAGTTTCCCCAAACCCAAGCACTGATCTCCTTGAAACTTGGCAGGCTTTGTTGCCTCAGTAGGGGTAGCACACCTGCAGTTTTGACCCCACTGTGGCTTAACACATACATATGATATGAGTTTTGCTCGTACAATTTTAGGGTGAAGTTTCTCTGAACCCCCTGAATCTATCTTCTTGAAACTTGGCATACATCATGCCCTCAGAAGGGGCTACCATCTCTGCAAGCTTCATCCACATCAGGCCAGAAATGACAAAGTTATAGCCTGTTTCAACCTTCCCCATTATATCTTTTGGGCAAAATGTTGAAACAGGGTAGAAATGGCAAAAAGTGACGGAACGGAATGGAACAGCTGTTTCGATTTGAAACAAAAGTCAAAACAGAACGCTGTTCCATTGACATGTCGAAGCGCTGGTCAAAATGGAACGGTGCCATTTCACACAGCCCTAAAATCTGGACAAAGTTAAGGAGGAGTGTAAGAGCATTGCCTGGGCATGCAGGAATGAAGTCAGGAAGGCCAAAGTGTAACTGGATTTGAAGCTAGCAAAGGACATGAAGGGTAAAAAGAAGGGTTTCTACAAGTATGTCAGTAGCAAGAAGATGTTTGGTTGGCAGC
Organism: Alligator sinensis; assembly: GCF_000455745.1. NCBI lineage: Eukaryota > Metazoa > Chordata > Crocodylia > Alligatoridae > Alligator > Alligator sinensis. The sequence goes on along the minus strand of NW_005842558.1, from coordinate 181,475 downwards.
TGGTATCAAGTGGAGTGCCCCAGGGGTCAGTCCTGGGGCCAGTTTTGTTCAATGTCTACATCAATGACCTGGAAGATGGCATACAGTTCACCCTCAGTAATTCTGCAGATGACACCAAGCTGGGGGGAGTAGTAGATATGCTGAAGGGTAGGGCTAGGATTCAAAGAGACCTAGACAAATTGGAGGATTGGGCCAAAAGAGATCTCATGAGGTTCAACTAGGATAAGTGCAAAGTCCTGCACTTAGGATGGAATAATCCCATGCATCAGTACAGGCTGGGGGCTGACTGGCTGGGCAGCAGCTTTGCAGATAAGGACTTGGGGTTACAATGGACAATAAGCTGAATATGAGCCAGCAGTGCTCGTGTTGAAAAGAAGGCTAATGGCATACTGGGCTGCATTGGTAGGAGTGTTGTCAGCAGGTCCAGGGAAGTGATTATTCTCTTGTTTTCAGCACTGGAGAGGCCACATCTGGCATACTGTGTTCAGTTTTGGACCCCCCACTACACAAAGGATGTGAACTAATTGGAGTGAGTCCAGCAGAGGGTGACAAAAATGGTGAGGGGACTGGGGGACATCACTTATGAGGAAAGTCTGAGGGAACTGGGCTTATTTAGTTGAGAGAAGAAGAGACTGAGATGGGATGTAATATCTACCTGAAGCAGGGGTTTGAAAGAAGATGAAGCTAGCCTGTTCTCAGTGGTGGAAGATGGCAGAACAAGGAGCAATGAGCTCAAGTTGCAGCAAGGGGAGTTTAAGTTAGATATTAGGAAGAATTTTCCCACCAGGAGAGCAGTAACACACTGGAACAGGTTACACAGAGAGGTGGTGGAAGCTCCATCCTTGGAGGTTTTCAAAACCCAGATAGACAAGGTTTTGTCTGAGATAATCTAGTTGGGGCTGGTTCTGCTTGGAGCAGGGGTATGTAACCTCCTGAGGTCCCTTCAACCCTCATTTTCTATGATTTTTTGATTTGGGTGCTGGAAAGGCCTGGAATCGGTCCAGTACTGAATCCGTGGGTGAGTATCTGGCACCAAAGATGACTTCCTCCACAATATCAGGTAATGTCTTGTGCTTCTAAAATTCATGACAGGCTTAAGTAGTCCTGAGACAGGTTCCCTCCCATGATCCCCTGTACTGTACCTGCGAAAAATTTCTCCTGCACTCGACACTCCATAGACAGATCCATCAGTTCCAGCTTCAATCATGGACAGCCTGCCATCGATCTGCTCCCACCTAGATCCTGCACAAGACTCGGGGGTGACGCTATGCCGAAAATAGATATAATCACCAGAGTTAACTCCCCAGCAGCCCCGCAGCCCACAGCTGTAGTACTTCAGTTTTCCTGCAATGTTGACCCAGGGCAGCGAGGATTGTTCCTTCACAGAGATAGTTGATGAACTGTGCAGGCAGTAAATGTCATCAATTGCATTTGCACCAACGACAAACTGGTCTCCTCCTGCATCAATCTGCTTGAGTGCCCCTGAAACGTGAAGGGAAAGTTCTGTTTAGAGGACAAAGAAGGGCTGTGCTAGCAAGAAGCAAATAAGGAAGTCGATCAGCTGCTGGTAATTCAGTAAGAAATACATCAGGCACTGGCTGGGGTGGGAGGGCTAGTGAGCCGGTAGAGAGACCTGTCATTTAGAGTGAAAGGGGGCCTAGAAACTGGGACTATTATTAGGCTGTTTTATTTAGGAGCAAATATTGTACAACCAAGTGTGTAAATACTGGCTTTAACCTCTCAGAGCCTCTCCCCAGTCTTCTTGTTGAAGGTGCACTACTGTGCGGAGAGAAATTCAAAAAGTGCAGGGTCAGAGCACAGCAAACAACAAGCTCTGGAATAAAGGTGCGTATTGGAGCAGGCATTTTAGACAGTAAATTGACTTCTACATTCTCCACTTATGTATAATCCCTTAAGTGCAGCGCTATAAAGGAATGGCTTCAAGTCAGAGCTCTGAAGGAGATCAGCAACACTGATCTTTGTGGTACCTTTGTAGTACCACAAAAACCAACGCTCCACTGCAACTACCAGGGATGGTTTGGTAACTTATATCACTGAATAGGAGTTGCTACCAATACGTGGTTTATGTATGTGATTGATTGGGTATTCTAATATAATAAAGAGCTTAATCTGTCTGTCCGTAATGCTTTTGGCCAACAGTGCACATGCTGCTGAGAGGCCCAGGGGTGATTGAAATCTCAGGCAGGTAGAGAGCTGCAGACACCTCCCACTGCGTGGGGCAGGAGGCAGAGGCGGGGGGGGGAGGGAGCCGCCACCACCACCGCTGCAGCTGCCACCACCACCTTCACCACCACCTCCACCTCCACCTCAGCTAGGGAGGTGGAGGTGCAGGTGGGCGGGGGGGACAAAGGGAGGGAGCCACCGCGCTGGACACTGGAGGAGGAGGCGGTGGTGGCACAGGGCCTGTTTAAATGGCCATCCCTGAAGGGTAAGCAGGGGCAGGGCTTGCAAACACTCCCTGAAACACTCCATCATTCCTAATGGGCAATGGGCTAGTTGGTTAACAAAATCTTCATTTTTCAGAATTGATGGACACTCGTCATTCTCTGCCTTTAGGAAAAGCAGTCAGCCTTTAGTCAGCATCTGGAACCCACAAGCCTGGTGGCAGCATTAACCATCCATTAACTACAATCCATTAACCAGAGACAGGTCAACAAACTAGGGGGAATTCAGAGAAACAAAGGACAAAGGACTTGCAGTAGTGGCGGGCAGATCTGGCTGTGATGGCAAACCCAGCTATCGGGGGTGAGGAAGGCTGGGCCCTCTCTGACTGGAGCTCTGGGAGACGTCTGGGGCAGGAATTTGAAATCAGGCACCGAATCCTAGCAGGGATCCTACTAGCCATCGCCTTGTGACATATCCAATGTGATACCATACCTGAGACCTGCTGCCAGGTGCCCCCCACCAGCTTGTAGATGTTATTGTTCGCGCCCCAGACTCCAGCAGGGCCCACTGTGACGTGCTTCAGGGAGCCCGGCACCTCCACAAAAGTGTTCCCGTACAGTGTGAAAATACTGCCTGTGCTGTTCACTCCAAACACTTGCCCATTACTGGCATCAATCTGCTTTAAGGACCCCGGCACCTCTGTGCAATCCAGAGCTGAAAAATATAACAAAAAGAGCCATGTAGATGGACTTGTCAGTTCGAGGAGAGAAAGAGGGGAAAAGATGAAAAGTCTGGGATCAATGTGGCTGAGTCTACAAGTCCTCCATTTGTCCAGATCCCAAACAGGTGGCTGATAATCCCAAGCACTTTACCATCTGAAGCAGGACTGTCCAGCTTCAAAGCAGTCAGGGGCCACGTGCCCCCGCAGGCCACACTAGCAGTGTGCACGCACTGCATGGGCAGCACTAGTAGGGGCCATGTGTGTGCAGGTGCCCGCTACCCCTCACACCTGTATCATGCACAAGAGGGCTCTCCCGCACTCGGCTGCACCCTGTGTGTGTGGTGGGAGAGGAGGGGGGGAAAGGCACTTCCTTATGCTGTTTGTGTGTGGGAGGAAGGGCGGGGCAAGCACTCCCCTATGCTGTGTTGGCCCCTGGTCACATACAGCTCCTTGTGGGCTCTCCTGTGGCACCGCACTGCACGGGCACGCTGGGCTGCTGGCTTCCCAAGACCCACAGGCTGTGCGGCACCACGCTTCCCCACCCCTTGGGGAACGGTTAAGCACCTGACGTTGTGGGGGAAGGAGCCCCAAGGAGGAGCCCCGAGACCCTGGGCGCTGCTGCCGCCAGAGCAATAGGGACAGTGGCAGGGGGGGGGGGAGA
>NW_005842558.1:173828-176604 GCF_000455745.1 Alligator sinensis | reverse complement strand
CCCTAGCTCCTGGATGCACTGGCTTGAGCTGCACTGGGTGCTCAGGGTGTTCAGGCTTCCTGCTGCATAGCAGCGAGTCAAGCCCCAGTTAGACCCATGTCTCAGGCTTTTCCAACTACCTGGATGCACTGCCATAGAAAGAGTGCCTTAGACTTGTCCTTTCTGAAAGCACCTGGACTCTATGCCTGGCACAGTCTGCACAGCTGGCTGCATCTGGCTCTGCAAGCCCTGGGGGCCCCATCTCAAAGTCTGCATGGTGGGGCAGCACCAAGTTTTGGACACTGGAAGCATGCATCCTCAGAAGCTTGGATCAAGCCTGTGTGCATTTCATCAAACCACCACCACTTTCCAAAATAGTTCACATTTGAAATCAGTTCCCAGCTATCAGCCCAAGTTGAAATCCCACAAGCATATGTTAAGCCTTTTAGCAGAAGGAACACCTGCTTTACCTGAGCTCCTTGCAAAGACGGGCAACAGAAGCAGCAGGAAGTTGGATACCCTCATCTTCAGAAATGCAGGGACTGCTGGTAGCGGAGCCAGGGGAATCTGGAGCTTTTATAGCATTCAGGTATTGCTGTGCAGTCCCACATGGGCAGATCAGACAGACAAAGGCAGAGTTCATGACTGCTGCTGAAGCTTCCTGCTACTCACCCTCACCACATCATCACTGTTGGCACTGGATTTATGACCCGGATAGCTTATTCCGGGTGGATCCAAATTCTCAGACTGACCACAATGTGTTCCTTTGAGTAGGCAAATGTTATCGATACGCAGTGATAGCAGAGAAGAGGAACACAAACAAGGAAAACAAAATACCCACCCGCTCCAATGTTATATTTACCATCCCACGGTCCGTGGAGGGAAGGTGCATCTGGCCAGTACATGAGCCTTACCCTGTGGTTTTGTTCTGCATCTCAAGTGTCACAGTTTGTGATCAAGGATTTCCTGTACTGGTCTTCAGAGTGTGATCACTAGGCCTGGTGATTAGAGCACTTCGTAGGGATGCAGGTTCAAGCCGTCTCTGGGTGAGAGGCATCTAGAGCCTGGGTCTACCACCCCCTGGGCAGAGACCCTAATCACTAGCCTGAAAGGTGGGAGGGCCCATCCCCTTTGATGTACAATGTGGCAGAAATGCCACCGCCTTGCGCCTCTCCAGAGACCTGTCTCTGCCAGTGTGAGAGGCTGGTGTTGAATCCCTCAAGGAGGGGGATCTCCCTCCCTGCCTACATGACAAAAGCCTGGTGCCTCGGAGGCGGATGCTGTGGTCACCTGGGGAGGGGGGTGGAAAAGCCCCACTCACTGGCCCAGGTAGCCAGTGATGCTTTTTTAGATTGGGTGGCTAGTGGCCAGCACTGGCAGCTTTGGTTGGACCGGGCTGCTGAGGTCAGAGAGGTTATTTAAAGGCCCGGTCCAGGAAGAAGGGTAGCTATTAGCCATGCGGTCATCCAGGTGAATCTGAAACTGGCTCCCTCCTCATCACCGCATGCTGCAAGAGTGCCCTGCCTCCAGAGGGATACTCCAACCACCTCTGGACGATGCGAGTGAGTAAGCTACTCGAGATCAGACTAGATATTTAGCGTACAGTAACTCAGATGCGTGTTGAAACGGCTACCTCAGCTGTACTGGTTTGCTCTATGGGATTCCTCTGATATTCCTCTGATATTTCTTGATATTGCTCTACCTTTTACCCTGTTTCCACCCTACCCCTGTAATCAATAAAGTTCTCCTTTGTGACCGGGGTGGAGACTTATTGAGGGGTGGGTTTAAATTATGCCGAGGAGGCCCCTTAGGTCTGTGGACTAAGGGGGACTTTCCTATTAAGCCCCTGACTTGGGGAAGTGCCCCAAGTGCCTGCATTGGCAAGTGGTAGTCTAGTACCCATTGGATGATCAGGCCTGTGTTTTCCAAGGTGCGCAGAGCCAGAAGTGAGTCCAGAGCCTTGGATGGTGGCAGCGGGAAACCAGGCTAGCGGGTGTGCTCCAGGGAAGGGGTTGGCCGGACGGGAGGCACCCCAGGGAGGCACTCGGAGCCGGGAAGGTGGTCGGGCACAGGGAGGTGGGCGGCTCAACGCAGGAGCGCCCCCTACTGGCCCTCCACACGTGGTGGAGAAGTGGGATCTGAATACCCTGCTGTATTTGAGGGATAATTTGGGGAAAGGAATAGAGTCACTGAAATCCCTTGAGCAAAAAAATTCTAATTTGGCATCAGGTCGACTGGATAGTGTTGACAGTCAGGATGGCGGACGAGTATGTCCGGATGACCGTGCCTGAACTGAAAGAACTGGCAAAAGAGGGAGGCCTTCACGTGAAGAAAGGGCTAAAGAAGGAAGAGCTGGTTAAACTCTTGTGCACCAGCGAGTCAGAGCAAGCATTAGCTTCACGCTCGTCAACTCCTGAGTCCGACCTGGAAACACACTCCCGCTCGTCAAGTCCGGAGGCTGCCGAGAGATCACCCTCTGAGGGGGAGCGGCAGAGACTCCATGAGCTGGAGTTAAAAAGGCTGCAGCTGGAGGAGAAGAGGATGGTGATGGAGGCAAAAAAGCTGGAAGCCCAGCGGGAGAGGGAACAATGACAGCTAGAAGCTAAAAGGATGGAGCTGGAGGCCCAGCGTGAGAAGGAACGGGAACAACGACAGCTGGAGGAGAAGAGGATGGAGATGGAAACCCAGCTGGAGGCAAAAAAGCTTGATGCTCAGCTCTGTCTGCAGCCCAATGGGGGAAAGATGAGCACTCCGCAAGCGTCTGGGGAACACCCCAAACTGAACGTCTCCGCCCTCG
>NW_005842558.1:172256-173683 GCF_000455745.1 Alligator sinensis | reverse complement strand
CGTTGGTCCTGAACAGCCTGCCCCCAGACGCAGCTGATGACTATAATGCCTTCAAAGCTGCTGTGTCCAAACGGTTCAAGTTAGGACTGGGTTATTTTCGGAAAAAATTCCAGAATATGCGCCCACAACCTGGAAAGTCATTGACTGATTACGTAGCCCTGTTGTACGACACATACATTAAATGGTTAGCTGAAGCCATGGTTGACACTTCAGAAAAGTCACGTCATCTCCTGGTGCTGGAACAATTCTATTTTTGTTGTCCGAGGTAGGTTAAGACCCTGGTCAGGGACAGGGACCCTCTACTTGGGTCATCGTGTGGGTGGAGGTCATATTGCTCCCTTGTGGGACAAGATCGAGGCCATCAAAGACTGGCCGCCTCCACAGACCAAGAAGCAAGTCAGAGCCTTCCTCGGCCTGGCGGGTTACTACCAAAGATTTGTCCCTGGGTTTGGGGCATCTGCCGCCCCGCTGCACGAGCTGACCAAGAAGGGCAGCCCGGACCCGGTGGTCTGGCAGCAGGGGTGCCAGGAAGCATTTGACACCCTCCAGGCTGCCCTGGTCAAACAACCGATCCTGAAGGCACCGCTCAAAGATAAACCCTTCTACATGGCAACGGATGCCTCCGACGTAGGACTAGGAGCTGTACTCTTACAGGAGCACCAGGAGACACGGCACCCCGTGGTGTACCTCAGCCGGAAGTTAATCCCTTGGGAGCGGAACCTGTCCTCCATTGAGAAGGAGTGCTTGGCCATCGTCTGGGCCCTGAACAAGCTGAAGCCCTATTTGTGGGGACAACAGTTCACCGTCCTGTCGGACCATGCCCCGCTGCAGTGGTTGCAGACCATGCAGAACACCAATGCGAAGCTGCAGCGATGAGCCTGGCAGCTTCAAGAGTTCAACTTCACTGTCGAGCACATCAAGGGAAGCCAGAATGTGATAGCGGATGCCTTGTCACGAAAGGACTCTGGGTAGTGGGTCCTCGGGACTCAGGACTAGTGAGGAGATCACTAGTGTAAGACTGCCATCAGGTTTTATGGTTTCTGTATGTTATCGTTATAACTCATTTCAGGTTTCAGGTTTTCTTTTTTTTTTCCTCTTCTCCTCTTCTTCTGGCATCCCGTGGGAACTCCCTGACCTGACACGCCTGGACACATGGCCCTGAGAGGCCCTGTGTCTGAGCTTATAAAAGAGCGGGGGGAAGTGTGGCAGAAATGCCACCGTCTGTGCCCTCTCCAGAGATCTGTCTCTGCCAGCGTGAGAGGCTGGTGTTGAATCCCTCAGGGAGGGGGATCTTCCTCCCTGCCGACATGACAAAAGCCTGGTGCCTGGGAGGCGGATGCTCTGGTCACCTGTGGGGGGGGAAGCCGCACTCACCGGCCCAGGTAGCCAGTGATGCTCTTTTAGATTGGTTGGCTTGTGGCCAGCAC
>NW_005842558.1:146971-171611 GCF_000455745.1 Alligator sinensis | reverse complement strand
TGGTCGGGCGCAGGGAGGTGGGCGGCTCAACGCAGGAGCGCCCCCTACTGGCCCGCCACATCCAATTCCTGCTAGTTGTGGTTTTCAGGGATTCTCCAGCCGGATGCCCATACCTGGGAACTTCTATATCCTGGTGTAGCTGCCCGGCTGGAGCACAGACCTACTGATCACCAGGGATCTTGGTTTTCTTTGTTTAAAAATCACAAACTCTGATTAAAAAAACCGTGAAAAGCTGCATTTCTCCCCAATTAAAATGAAACACCACTATATATAGAGGTATGCATTGAACACTGTTTTATTGATATATTTACAGTTTTAAAGCAGTTTGGAAGCCAGCCAGTGCCTCAGTCACTATAATAAAATACAGTCTAAATACCTATACATTTTGGTATTCAATTTTGGGATTTTTCTCATGGAAAAATTAGAACTCCCCCCTGCCCCCTTCATTCACCAGGATGTAGGTCCAGGTCCTTCACTCCCAAGTTACAGCACCCCAGGCCTGATGGTGTCCCTCTCTCCCCACCCACATTTCCCCCCCATTTCTGCCAGAAGGGCCCTCAGCTGCCAGGGCTATGAGGTCAGGGACCCGAGTCAGCAGCCCCCTGCCCCCACAGCAGCACCCAAACCCTGGCTGATGGCTGCTATGGTGGATTGGATCGCAGCACCCAGCTCCCCCTCTCCCATGGGTAGCTCGGCTACAGCAGAGTCCATTGTGGGTGGACGGGGGGAGTGCTGCCAGCTGTAGGCTCAGCCTCCCCACCCTGCTGCCCTCCCTCCAGCGCCTCCATGGCCCAGCGGGCAAGATCCAGCATGGCAGAGCAGAGCAGGGTGGCAAAACTTGTTGCCACTGCTGGGAACACCACCACCATAGCAGGGCGCCCCCTGCCCACCCAGCAGCAGTGAGGGGCACAACTCCGAACTGCCACCCCCACTGCTGCCAGGCAGGCAGAGGTTCTTCACCAGGGCAGTGCAGGGCTTGCAGCAGCAAGGAGCTTCTCCACTTCACTCTGCCCGATCCCACCCACTGGGCTGTGGAGGCCCTGGGGGAAAGGCAGCAGGGTGGGGAACCCAAGCCCACAGCTGGAAGCCCACGTCCACCCCATGGACAAATCTGGGGTGCATGCAACTCCCCTACCCCTCCCAGGAATTCATGCAGTGGTGGAGAGCCAGCCCCCCCACCCCCTGTGGCCATGTATTCTGGGTCTGGGCCCCAAGCACCATCCGTGCTGAGCAGCAGTCCCAGCCCCGTGCAACTCCCTCCCTTCCTCACTATGGGGGCCTCAATCTCCCTTCCCCTCCTGCCAAACTTACCAGCAGAAGCTGATCTCCAGGCCCCCTGGCAGCCACGTGCATGTGTGAGCATGCACATGCATATGGTGCCCCCTGCCCCCCTAGCCCCTTGCAGGCTGCAACTCTGCCAGCATGCAGAGAGCTCTTAGGGGGCTTTTTGCCTGTCAATGACCATTACAGATGGATGTGGCCATGCTTGGGGGCCTGGCAGGCATGAGCAGCAGTGTTATAAGGCACATGGATGAGGCAAGAGGGGCAGTAAACTTCCTTCTTCATTTGCCTGCCAGTGTCCGAGCTTCTAGGTGGGCAGGAGGTATGTGCTGCTGCAACTTCAGCCACAACTAAGAAATATTTTTAAAGGTCTTCTGGTCCAACTGCCTCTAATGGCAAGTGTGGGTCTGTTTCCACATATGCCCATCAGTTCATCAAGTCCATCCTTCCAGTGCTTTGGCTGGATGATGATCTGCAAGGATTTCATTCTGTTGAGCCCCAGCTCAAGTCTGGGATCGTGCCCGGTATGCAAAAGCCAATAAAGATACCAGGGGTGAAAGTATAAAGAAGATTTATTGCTAGCAATACAAGGTGCAAGCGGAATAATTTCACGTAACAAGCACACAGATTTGTAATTCTAAGCATCTTTTATACAGGAGTATTGGACCTTCATAAGCATTCTTGTTTACTAATTGGTTATAAAGGAGTGACGCAAGGAGTTCTTTACTGAGCATGTCTCTATACCTGTGTTTTAGCTATGTATCTCATTTACATACATGTATGTTTCATTAACATACTTTCTCCCCACCTAGGCGCGTGATTTTTAATATTTTAATGAGCTCTTTGCCCCAGTCCTCTGATTCTGCTTTTGTTTTCAAGCCTCCTTTATCTAAGACTGTCTCCTCCTTATCATTGCAGGTGGGCATTAGTTACATAACAGAGACTTTTGCTTGGGTTTTGTATAGTAGTTTCTAGGTCAAACCTCACAATTCTTCCTAGTCATAGGTTTCTCACCTCCACTGAAGGCCTGGCCACATGATGCCCAGCCTTTGACTAACTGCAGATAGTTACTTGGAACAGCAAGCCCCAATGCTAGTTCACTACTTCGAGTTAACTGCAGTTAGCTGAAACCCCAGCCCAAACCCTTGGAAAAAGCCAGGCTGTTTCTCAGACTTAGTCTACATTACAAAGTTTGGAGAACTGACACCTAAAGCCCCTGTGGCCAGAGGCTCTGCTCTGCTGGGGGAGTTTTTCCATGTCTGTGGAGCAGAGTAAGACTTCCAGCTGGCTGCTGTGGTTTGTTCAGCAGTTGGCGTCTCCACATGGCACTCTTTGCTCTCTCTGCCCAGCTACTGAGTGGAGCTGTGCAAGCTGCTAGAAGCGTATGCTCTGGTGTGAACATGCTCTGGTGACTTGGCAGTGGTAGCTAGGCCAGGTAAGCATTGCCATGGCCACAGAAGCACTAGCCGTCACCTTTGCAGTGCTGTTTCCCTTCATAGGAATGAAAAACAGGAGAGAAACTTGTGCAAAGAACTAGTTGTTAAAGCAAAGAACCAGCATACACGTAGCAAGCAGTTATTTCCTTATTACCTCTTTCCTATGTAGTGGCCATTTTGAGAACGATTATTTCTGTCTCTAGTGACCCATTTTGATGGAATAGGGATGCAGCAGTCAGATGTACTGACCAGGTGCACCTTCCCTCCACAGACCGTGGGATGGTAAATATAACATTGGAGCGGGTGGGTATTTTGTTTTCCTTGTTTGTGTTCCTCTTCTCTGCTATCACTGCGTATTGATAACATTTGCCTACTCAAAGGAACATATTGTGGTCATTCTGAGAATTTGAATCCACCCGGAATAAGCTATCCGGGTCATAAATCCAGTGCCAACAGTGATGATGTGGTGAGGGTGAGTAGCAGGAAGCTTCAGCAGCAGTCATGAACTCTGCCTTTGTCTGTCTGATCTGCCCATGTGGGACTGCACAGCAATACCTGAATGCTATAAAAGCTCCAGATTCCCCTGGCTCCGCTACCAGCAGTCCCTGCATTTCTGAAGATGAGGGTATCCAACTTCCTGCTGCTTCTGTTGCCCGTCTTTGCAAGGAGCTCAGGTAAAGCAGGTGTTCCTTCTGCTAAAAGGCTTAACATATGCTTGTGGGATTTCAACTTGGGCTGATAGCTGGGAACTGATTTCAAATGTGAACTATTTTGGAAAGTGGTGGTGGTTTGATGAAATGCACACAGGCTTGATCCAAGCTTCTGAGGATGCATGCTTCCAGTGTCCAAAACTTGGTGCTGCCCCACCATGCAGACTTTGAGATGGGGCCCCCAGGGCTTGCAGAGCCAGATGCAGCCAGCTGTGCAGACTGTGCCAGGCATAGAGTCCAGGTGCTTTCAGAAAGGACAAGTCTAAGGCACTCTTTCTATGGCAGTGCATCCAGGTAGTTGGAAAAGCCTGAGACATGGGTCTAACCGGGGCTTGACTCGCTGCTATGCAGCAGGAAGCCTGAACACCCTGAGCACCCAGTGCAGCTCAAGCCAGTGCATCCAGGAGCTAGGTTTATAGGTCTGTATGGGGGATGCTGGAAGTCCTGACAATCCCAACTGGAGCTAGGGCTGGGGCTCTGGGCACTTCCAGGGTCTACGACCCCTGGGCACCTGTCCCAGGCGGAGAGTTCAGAGCCGAGGTCTCTCCTGGACTGCTAGATTTCCAGGCCACATGACTCGCTGCTACCCTGGGCAGCCCAAAGAGCCAGCAGGTCTGGGAGCCTGGCAGACTGGGCATTTCCAGTTCCAGGCCAGATCAACATTGCATTGCAGCCCTTGAACCACAGCTTTCAAGTGGCTGTTGGGTGCACGAAAGCAGAGTGCATTTGGAAACACCATGCGCTGCTGTTCCAAGGCCAAGTTTTGAGATTTCCAGTTTGGAGGGAAGTTTCAACATATAGGGCTTTCCACCAAACCACGCTAAAACCACCCAAGCTACCTGTGTACTATATATCCTTAGTTTCAGTCAGCTCTGCACTTAACCTCCCTGAGACATGGGGGAGGATGAAGAACCACACTGTGTGTGAACAAAGTCCTTGATGTGACCGTCAGCTTTTCCTCTGTACTTGAACTATACCCACACCTTCACCCAAGGGCCATGGCAGTCTAAATCAATAACAATGATAGCCTAGACATTTTCTTTTCAAATAGTTTCAAAGACTTTTCTGTAGGCCTTGGGAACTGAGGAAGCTGGGGAAGGGGACAAAAGGCACAGGGCCAGATAGGGCATCATGCAGCATGGTGGCAACAGGTCCTGGAACAGACGGGGGTAACCACAGATCACCAGCACCCCACTAGGCCATGTCTACAGGCACTCCAGTCAGGGTTCATCCCCCGCCTCCACTTGCAAGCCCTTAGTCTGAGGCAGACCTGAGAGCAGCTGCTGGATTTGAAGTGGGGTTGAACTCAGAGCAGCCTCGCTGGCAAACTTCCAGGTATAGGAGTGGGTTGTAGCCTCTGTAACCACTTCAGTCTCACACATACCCTTCTCTGGAAGAGAGATCTGACCTTGAGGCCTCATGCCCCGTCTATCCTGGCAGGGGGGCTCTGTTGAAGCCCTCAGTCTGTCCTTTGTTTAGTGCAGGCTGCTGCTGTGGATGGCAGAAGGGAACTAGTTGTCTTAGGGGACATTAAATCAGAAGTGTCCAACGAGGTAGCTCGTGGGCTGTGTGCTGCCTGCAGGGCATGAATGTGTGGCATCTGGACTGCCACCCAGCTGCCACTGTCCCTATTGCTCTGGCGGCAGCAGCGCCCAGGGTCTCGGGGCTCCTCCTTGGGGCTCCTTCCCCCACAACGTCAGGTGCTTAACCGTTCCCCAAGGGGTGGGGAAGCGTGGTGCCGCACAGCCTGTGGGTCTTGGGAAGCCAGCAGCCCAGCGTGCCCGTGCAGTGCGGTGCCACAGGAGAGCCCACAAGGAGCTGTATGTGACCAGGGGCCAACACAGCATAGGGGAGTGCTTGCCCCGCCCTTCCTCCCACACACAAACAGCATAAGGAAGTGCCTTTCCCCCCCTCCTCTCCCACCACACACACAGGGTGCAGCCGAGTGCGGGAGAGCCCTCTTGTGCATGATACAGGTGTGAGGGGTAGCGGGCACCTGCACACACATGGCCCCTACTAGTGCTGCCCATGCAGTGCGTGCACACTGCTAGTGTGGCCTGCGGGGGCACGTGGCCCCTGACTGCTTTGAAGCTGGACAGTCCTGCTTCAGATGGTAAAGTGCTTGGGATTATCAGCCACCTGTTTGGGATCTGGACAAATGGAGGACTTGTAGACTCAGCCACATTGATCCCAGACTTTTCATCTTTTCCCCTCTTTCTCTCCTCGAACTGACAAGTCCATCTACATGGCTCTTTTTGTTATATTTTTCAGCTCTGGATTGCACAGAGGTGCCGGGGTCCTTAAAGCAGATTGATGCCAGTAATGGGCAAGTGTTTGGAGTGAACAGCACAGGCAGTATTTTCACACTGTACGGGAACACTTTTGTGGAGGTGCCAGGCTCCCTGAAGCACGTCACAGTGGGCCCTGCTGGAGTCTGGGGCGCGAACAATAACATCTACAAGCTGGTGGGTGGCACCTGGCAGCAGGTCTCAGGTATGGTATCACATTGGATATGTCACAAGGCGATGGCTAGTAGGATCCCTGCTAGGATTCGGTGCCTGATTTCAAATTCCTGCCCCAGACGTCTCCCAGAGCTCCAGTCAGAGAGGGCCCAGCCTTCCTCACCCCCGATAGCTGGGTTTGCCATCATGGCCAGATCTGCCCACCACTACTGCAAGTCCTTTTTTCAGTGTCACGAGTTATGAAACAATCACTGATGGTTACAGTAAAGTGTTGGTTTTTGTGGTACTCCAAAGGTCCCATAAAGACTGGTGTTGCTGATCTCCTTTATGGATTTGACTTAAATCCATTCTTTTGTTCCTATGTGGTTAATGGAATATGTTGAAGTGGATTATGCAAAAGTGAATCCACTATGTAAAATCCCTGCTCCAATATGCACCTTTATTCTACAGCTTGTTGCCCGTTCCCTTGTTTTTTGCATTTCTTTCTGCACAATAGTCCACCTTCAACGAGAAGGCTTGAGAGAGGCTCTGAGAGGTTAAAGCCAGTATTTCCAAATTCAGATGTACAAATGTTAGCTCCTAAATAAAACATCCTGATAATAGAATCCAGGACTCCCAGTATCTTGGCCCCTTTTCACTCTAAACTACAGTTGCCTGTACCTGAATGCTGGCCCTCCCACTCCTCCCACTCCACCACCTCCCCATCCTGATTCTTAATGTATTTCTTACTGAATTACCAGCAGCTGATCGACTTCCTTATTTGCTTCTTGCTAGCACAGCCCTTCTTTGTCCTCTAAACAGAACTTTCCCTTCACGTTTCAGGGGCACTCAAGCAGATTGATGCAGGAGGAGACCAGTTTGTCGTTGGTGCAAATGCAATTGATGACATTTACTGCCTGCACAGTTCATCAACTATCTCTGTGAAGGAACAATCCTCGCTGCCCTGGGTCAACATTGCAGGAAAACTGAAGTACTACAGCTGTGGGCTGCGGGGCTGCTGGGGAGTTAACTCTGGTGATTATATCTATTTTCGGCATAACGTCACCCCTGAGTCTTGTGCAGGATCTAGGTGGCAGCAGATCGATGGCAGGCTGTCCATGATTGAAGCTGGAACTGATGGATCTGTCTATGGAGTGTCGAGTGCAGGAGAAATTTTTCGCAGGTACAGTACAGGGGAATGTGGGGGGAAGCTCTTCCAAGATAAAGACCAGGACTACTCATGCCAGTCATGATGAGTTTTGGAAGCACAAGATATTACCTAATATTGTGTAGGAGGCTAGCTTTGGTGCCAGATACTCATGGATTCAATACTGAACTGATTCCAGGGCTTTCCAGCACCCATATGGCCTCTCGTGGCCACTTTCTTGTGCCTAATTGGAATAACCTGCAATACCTGTTAGCTGCAAGGTGCATACCTAAAGCCCAGACTGGAGTCTGGCACGCAGCAGAGGCTCCATTGTCCTTGCTACCTCTTGGAAACAGATGCCAACAGTTAAGGTTATCTGGCACCTTTTGTTATAAGCTCCTGCTTACAATTGCTTTTATTTTTGCCAAGCTGAACTGGTTTGGTTAGAATGATATACTCCAGGTGTCTTATTCAGGCTGAATTTTTCTGTTTTCTTCCCTTTTTCCTACTTTCTTCTTCTTTTTTTGTAGAAAGATTCAGTGAAGAGTATTCTACTATTACCAAGGATAAGGTTCTGGGAAGTATGGTGTTGGCCCAGTGTTGGGGGGGGAAAAATTGCTAAGGCCATTTTATCTGGTACCTCCATGCATCGAAGTAGGTTGTGCCTTGGTGTCAAGACTGTGCCTTGCTCTGCGTATCGAGTTGTCTACATTTGTACAAATGTTAGGCCTCAAAAGCACAAAACTGAAAGCAGAGAATCTGTTTCTTATATACTCTTGCTGCCTTCTATTATCAGGGCCCAGGTAGCATTTAGGAGGAGGAAGCTTATTGGCGTGTTTGGGAAAGAGAACAGCTGTTCACTAGCTTTCCACCATTTCCCTCCCCACTTGACTGCAGTACCAGGGAATTTTCTTTGCATCTACACTGTCCCATCAAATTTTTTTTTTGATTCCTTGTTAACTGAAGAAAGCGCTCTGCTAAATAATGAATAAGAGTGTTCTGCAAGCTGAGGGTGTATTCCCTTCCCTTGTCCCTTCACTGAAGACAGAGCTGGCATCACTCAGCTGTGACTTCCATCTGAGTAGATTAGATGTGGGCAGTCATTCAGGAGGATGGGTGCTGCTGTGCAGAGCTCTGAAGCTGTGGCAGTAGGTGTAAACCAGGAAAACTGCTTTGGTCCCACTGAAAATCTATTTTTCCATGCAGTGGGAGCTCTTTGCATAACAGACTTACTAACATCAGCCCTGGATGCTTTCTTTCAGGGATGGGATAACTAACAGCAACCCTGTGGGCACCACATGGACCCGGATCCTCCATTATATTTGCAAATGCAAACATGTGTCTTATGACCTGGGACTGCTGTGGATTATCTATAGTGAGGGGAAAATCATGAAATGCCAAGTCTAAACCACAACCCATGATCTCCACAAAACAGAGATCAGCAATGTCTACGAACACTTTCTTGCTTGTTGTGCACTTCTGTATTTCTTTTCTTAATAGTAGGCTGAAGCCCTTGTTCCTAGGACAAAATCTCACAAGAAAGATCCAGAGAGTTCAGTACAGCCCGCCAATGCTATCCCTTTGTCCTCTCACCTATACTTCTTCATTCTGGAATTGAATGCAATAGCAAGCAATTGAAACCAGCTCATTTCAAGCTGGAAGTAAAGTGTAACAAAGTTTTAACAATGAGGATTATCATCAACCCCGGGAACAGATCACTAAGGCATGTCTCCATTGCTTACTGTCCTCCAGTCAAGACTGGATGGCTTCACAAATCTGATATATTCCAAGTCAAACACAGGTTTTTGGGGGCGATGCAAGGAGCACTGGCTGAAATCTTTAGCTGTGCTATGTAGGAAATCGCTCTAAAGGGTTAGTGATTATGGTCTTAAAATCTATTAATCTACCAGTACTTATTCCATTAGTGATGCAAAACCGTGGGGGTTTGGCAGTCTGGGTAACAGGGCTCCCCTGCCAGGCGGATGTGGCCTGAGGGCCTGAGGCTGAGACTCCTCAGTGCAATCACTTTCACAAACTGGTCGCGCACCAGCTTAAAATGTGTTAGGTTTGTTGTCCCCAGTACTTTTATTTGAAGGCTCTTCCATACCACTGTGCGTTGAATACGGGAAACTTACTTCTAATTCCCTGCTTTAATTTGTTCAAGGATGGATTAAACCTGTTATTTACCTCAGTAAGGTAGAATAGCTAAATGCATTTGCTCTTTATAGTCTCTAAGAAGAAAAGTGGTGGTAAAAACTTTTTGTTCTCTACTTTCTTGTGGAAGAGGCTGGGCTTTTTCTGTGTTCTAGGCCAGTGGTTCCCAACCTTTTTTATACTGCGGACCGGCATGGCAATGGGACGGGGCACATGGAGCCAGCTGCCTCCTTCCTGGTACTGCCCCGCTGCCCAACTTCAACCCCGCATGTGATTGCCGGTGGTGGAAGCTGGTTGCCTAGGCGGACAGACTGGGGTCTGAGCAGGGGGCTTGTGCCATGACCCAGCACCCAACCCTTTGTGGGCCAGCGGTTCGAACCTCTGTTCTAGACTGTGCTTATGCTAATAAAACCTTTCAGCATCCCATGCTTCCTCTCTGGACTTATGTATTTTCTGGAATCAACACAACTACACAACCAGTTGGTCTTCTCACCAGTGCGCCTCTTGGGGTAACAAGAAACAAGGGTCACAAACTGACAGAGAGCAGGTTTAGGCTAGATATCAGGAACAACTTCTTCATGTTAAGTGCGGCCAAAATTTGGAATGGGCTTCCAAGGGAGGTGGTGCTCTTCCCTACCCTGGGGGACTTTAAGAGAAGGCTGGGTAGGCATCTGACTGGGGTCATCTGACCCCAGCACTCTTTGCTGCCTAGGCAGGGGGTCGGACTCGATGATCTGTTCAAGTCCCTTCCGGCCCTAGGATCTATGAATCTATGAATCTATGAACTCAAGTTTGGAGAATACTGGTGTACCAGGGAATCAGCAGCCTAGACACTAAGGAGAAGTATTCTGTTGAAAAAGAAATATTCTGAGCTTTACAATAAGCAATGAACATAAAAGACAATGAGAAGAGGTTCTACATGGGAACAAACATTCCTAAGAAGAAAGAGAGCAACTAACAGATGATTCAGAGAAAGTGAAAACTATTCAATCTCTTCACAAAAACATTTGTAACCAGATACTTAATTTTAACAAGGACATAGGGATGTAGATCAAAGTATGGAAAGAAGAGGTTAAAATACATTGTGCATCCATAAAGATATTATACACACACACCCCACACATTTATTTGGTGGAAATCTATTTCCCTTTGTGTGTCTAAATGCCACTTACACTCAGATAGTGATTCTATTACACGTGCAGTGTGCACAGGTAGACCGAGCATGTGCAGTAAGCTACATACTCATAGAGTCATAGATTGTAAGGGGCTGGAAGGGACCTCGGAAGATCATTGGGTCCAGCCCCCTGCATCAGGAAGGAAAGACAACTGGGGTCAGGTCAGCCTTTCTTCGTATGGCTTGCCTTGCATGCCTTTGATCATATGGGTGGCCCTTCTTTGGACCACCCGTATGATCAGAGACTGACTGGGTATATATACAGCTAGGTATGCATACCCATTCCAGATGCATAGCTGCCTCTAAATCTGGAAGATCTAGGCAGCCAGATCCCCCATGGTGGTAGGGGAAGACAGCAACTACTATGTTTCAGCCTGAATAGCTGAGTGATCAGTTGGGATCCGTG
Source organism: Alligator sinensis (assembly GCF_000455745.1). NCBI lineage: Eukaryota > Metazoa > Chordata > Crocodylia > Alligatoridae > Alligator > Alligator sinensis. The sequence goes on along the minus strand of NW_005842558.1, from coordinate 160,862 downwards.
TTTTTCGTTTCCCATGGAAAAATGGAAAGAAAGCCAGATTGTGCGTGCACACGGCTGCCAGGCAGCCTGGAGAGCAGCTCCTGCAGGTAAATTAGGTGCGGGGCAGGGACAGAGGACTGAGGCCCCAGTAGAGTGGGAGGGAGGGAAGGAGTTGAGCAGGACTGGGGCTGCTGCCCAGCCTGGGTGGTGCATGGGGATTTGGCCCGGGCCTGGAATGCGTGGCCAAAGGGCCCCAGCAGGGAGTGGAACAGAGCCGCTATAGCAGGCAAACTGAATTATGGTAAGACTTTTATCCTAGCCTTTAACCCAGAACTAAGCAACAAAATTGAACAGAGTGCCTTCTGTGGCTCTGGGAGATGTGAGTGCTGTGACTGAGCACTGGGCAAGCAAGGGACAGCAGTTTCCCTATAAGGAACATGGCTGGCACAATGCCAGGGGACTTGTGCATCATTTAAGGAATGTGTAGCAGGGTACATGGTGTTACCCTCAAGTTTGTCTGGGGGACTCGCCTGCCACAACTTATAATAGGAGAAAAAATAGAATTAACACCCGCCCCCCGACAAAATACATGACAAACTGCAGTTAGATTCTAGCCAGTTACCAGGATTCCTTTTATTGAACAGTTCCCTCTTGTGTATTAGAAATAGATGTCTGTCTCTTTAAGCAACAAACTACCACTTTTCTTGAGTCCTGGAGCCAGCCTCTGAACCCTGCTTTCCTCCTCTAGGGTTCCTACTGCAGCTCCCCCGTCGGTGTCCTGGCAAACACCTTGTCCCCGGTAAGTAAGAATTCTTGCACCTCTCTTGGTGGTGGGGTCTGGCTGTGTCTTGCTTACCCATCTATGTTTTATTCATTCAGCTGGGCTTTTCCAGTCCAGCTGTGACCCATCCTGGGTCTTGCTGTCTGATCCTCCATGTGGCCTCTTATCTTTGTCATGCCCTTGGGGGCAGCTACTCACTTCGAGTGTCTGCTTTTTATCCCTCCCCTGCAGGTTTGGCCATGAAAGCTGGATGTTTGCCTGCAAAAATTAAAGTCACTGGTGTCAGCTTTCTTCTTCAGCCGCACCAGCATTTTCCTGTGTTTGCCCCATTTTTGACATGATGGGGTTACTCTGGGTCACTCCTGTAATAGGGTTGCCATATCACCCTGTTACAGAATGCTTGGCACAGAGACAGAGGATTGGACAATTTGGGATGAGAAAAGTTACAAAATTGATGGACAAACAAAGGAACATGAGTGTTCTGTGTTGTCACCCTGGGGGGGAGACGAGTGACCTTGGACTGCTTGTTTGAACAATGAGGAATCCAGAAACTAACATCCCGCACGCTTAGCAGAGGATCTGAGGCCGGTACCACCAAAAGCCACTGCTGTGATGTCTAAGGAACCTCTTGCCAGGTTGTATTACAAGGAAGAATGCTTGTAATAAGCCTAGGGGTTCCTATTAAAAGTTCACTTGATACCAAATCAGACGAGGGGCTGTGTCAATCCTTGGGGGTCTCTGGTAAAGGGAATCCTAGGGGCAACACTGCGAACAGCTCACCCAAGAGGCAGGAGGGGTGGGACTGGCACTCCACTGCTGCACGCAATCCCGGAGGTGTATGGGTGGTATGTGCCTCTCAGATTTGTGTGATTTGGCACTCCCACATTGCTGTCCTCCCCCTGGGGCCTCTGCAGTCCAGGAGGAAAGACCCAGCATGGCAGGGCAGAGTGGGGCTGGGCAGGGAAGCTCAGTGCCTCTGCAAGCCCTGTGCAGCCTTGGTGAAGAGCCCCCTTTCACCCGGGCAGCAGCAGTGTTGTGGCACAGAGTTGTGCCCCTTGCTGCTGCTAGGTGGGCAGGGGGCACTTTGCCAGGGCTGCGCGGGGCTTGCAGCAGCAAGGAGCCTCCCCTCCTGGCCTCGTTCTGCCCTGCTGCACTGGGTCCCACCCATTGGGCTGTGGAGCCTCCAGAGGGAGGGCAGCAGGGCAGGAGCCAAAGCCCACAGTGGCCAGCCCACCCCAGTACCATGCACAAATCTGGGGGGCACATGCTCCCCATTTTCCCTTGGGAGTGCATGCAGCAGTGGGGTGCCAGCCACACCCGTCCCTTCCCTTGGATGAGATGCCCGTGGCTCTATCCCACTCCCTGTTGGGTTCCTGTGGCCATGTGTATTAGCCCCGATCCCCAGGCCCCACTCACTGTGCCCCCCATGCGCCCCTGGTAGTGCACACAGTGGTGGAGCTGGCCCCCGCCCACCCAAGCCCAAGCCCAAGCCCAAGCCCCGCCACCCCCCCCAGCCGTGCTGCCAGCAGGGGATGGGGAGCTGGGCTCCGCACCCATCTCTGCCACAGCAGCTTCCACCTGACACATGCAGCAGCTGGGGCTTGGGCGCTGCTGCAGAGGGTAGGGAACTACAGATCCAGGTCCCTGATCTCATAACTCTGGCAGCTGGGGGCCCCCTCCGCAGAGGGCTGTGGGTGGGGGGGTGAGGGGCATCACCAGGGCTGGGGGTCTGTGACCTGGAGAGAGGGGCTGGACCTGTGTCCTAGTGTGCTAAAGGGGCAGGTGGGAGCTCTGATTTTCCATTATGAAAATCCCAAAATCAAATACCAAAATTGATAGGTATTTCAAATTTATTTTAGTATAGTAATTGAGGCATTGGTAGGCTTCCAAATTGCTTTAAAATTGTGAATATATCAATAAAACATTGTGTTCAATTGTGTGTGTGTGTGAGTGTGTGTGTGTGTGTGTGTATATATATATATATATGTATATATATATATAGTATTTCATTTTAATTGCAGGTTTGTTTGGGGTTTTTTTTTGTTTGTTTTTTAAAATCAGAGAACTTGCAAGCTTTTATCAGAGAAAACGAGGATCCCTGATGATCAGACCACTGGTCTAGGAAGCTGGAGACTGAAGCTCTGGTACAGGTTTGAAATTTGCATCTGATTTACCAGCACAGCATGACACACCACAGATTAGGCATCTTCAGTGCTTCTTTAGAAGCTGGCCTCTGGGCAGCCAAAAGGGGGTGATATGTGGGACCAGGAGAAACCAGGGTAGAGAGTGGGTGGCTCAGCGAGACGGCTCTTGGATGGGGGACAGGCCCTGAGTTTAAGGCTAGACCTTGCTTCCACTGAGGCAGAAACTTTGCTGCTCTACACCCATTTATTCCAATGCCTACTAAATTGGTTCCTTGAGTTTTTAAGAACAGGTTATATGAGTACTTGTCCAGGCTGGTTGAAATAGGGATGACCCTACCTTGAGTAGGGGGTTGGACTAGATGGTCCCCTGAGATTCCTTCCAGCCCTATTTTTCTATGATCCTACAGTGCTGGTCCACTGCAATGACCTGGGACTCTGGGGTCCCTACGTGGTCCTGACATTAGACCGAGCAAACTGTAGAGGAAGATGGAGACAGCAAAATTTGGGCAGAGTTATGCAGCTCCTCATGCAGATCATTCTGTGCCCGGATTCTGGTGACTAGATCCACAGTGCTAAGTGCGGTGGGAGGAAGAAGTCAAAGGCAGTGGGAACCTGCATCTGCTGGACCAGTGAGCCCCATCCCTGCTCTCCTCCTCAGTGCTGAGTCTTGAGCCCAGGGTCAAACATCTGCCTGTTGAGTCCTAATGTTTTGAAAGGTGTTGTTGCCCCCAGGACATTGCACCCAGCTGCAGGTCAAAGTTTGTCCTTAGCTCCCTACGCTGGGACCAGATTCAGTCTCAGGGCTGGCCTTCTCCTCTCACAACATGAGTTACAAACACCATGTCATGAAGAAGACAGAACCTCAACCCCTCCCAGCCCCCAAAGCCAGGACCAGAAGGGATATCTTCAAATCTGTGGACAATCCCTCAGGGTTTGTCCCACATTGGGAATCCTCATGCCTGTCACAGAACATGTTGATCCCCTAGGATCCTCCTGTCTCCCATATCAGGAGGCAAGGTCACATCTCTGAGGACCAGCCTCTGGAGTTCACAGGGCTTGGAGGCTGTCTGTCCTCTGAGCCCAGCTCCTCTTCACTGTGCTCACCTCCCAAGAGAACTGCAACCTGCCCCAGCTGGGTAGAGGGGCCAACAGGCACCTCCACATGCCTTCCAGGTACTCCACATGCTTTTACTGCATACCCTGGAAGGGAGGGAGATCCAAGGGTCAGGATCCTGGAGTCTGGGGCTGCACCTGCCAAGGGATGGCTAGTGGGACTGTGCAGTAGGAGAAGGACCTATGTGGATGAGGTGGCTGTCATGCCCTGATTAATTATAGGCTAGTAGTACTCTCTTCCAGATGCAAGTTATGTGTGTGCACATGCCAAATGCATGTATGTTCTGCTGCAGGCTTCATGCCTGCTCCTGGCTGCTCCCAGCTTCAGTTTGGCCATGGCCCCAGCCTGCTAGAGCTGCAGGCTATGTGGCGGGCTAGTAGGGGGAGCTCCTGTGTTGAGCCTCCCACCTCACTACACCCGTCCACCTTCCGGACTCCACATGTCTCTCCAGGGGTGCCTAAGCCCTGGAAGACCCCCTTTCGAGCCCCACCGTAGAGTCCGGGGGTAATGTGTGCTGCCACCACCCCAAGAAGGGACTGTCTGGGGCCTGTGTCCTTGGGGAAACACAGACCTAATAGCTCTACGGGTACTCGACCCAATACAAGAACTTGGGGCACTTCCCCAAGTCGGGGGCCAAAAAGGATAGTCTCCCTTAGTCTGCAGACCCAAAGGGCCTCCTGGGCATAATTAAACCCACTCCTCAATAAGTCTCCCACACTAGGTACAAAGGAGAACTTTATTGGTTACAGAGGGTAGGGTTAGAATAGGGTACAGGGTAGAGCAATATCAGAAAAATCCCATAGAGCAAACTCCTGTGGCTGGGGGAGCCTTTGATCTCACATCTGCAAGCTATATATCTAGTTGGATCTCAGTTAGCTTACTGTCAAGTATCATCCAGAGGCAGGTGGAGATTCCCTCTGGAGGCAGGTGGTTCCTTGATCATGAGTTTTGAGAGATAGAGCAAATTTCAGATGGTCCAGCTCTTCTCTGTTCCTGAGTATCCCTCATGGCTGCTGCCCCCTTCCTCCTGGCGTTCCTTAACCTATATAGCACTTGTGACCTCATTTACCTGGTCCAATGGAGGCCAGCACCTGTTGGCTGTGAGCCAACCCATTTGAAATACATCACTAGTTGCCTGGCAGACTCTAGTCCACCAGGAAGGAAGCCCCTCACCCAGGTATGTGATGCCAGTCACGTAGGCAGAGGGAGCAGGTTTCCTCCCTCCCTCAGGAATGTATCCAGCTCAGGTTACCCAAAGAGATAGGGTAAAGGTATGTATCCTCTGCTGGGCCCATCCTAATCAAAACTGTCATAGAGCAGAGTTTTTGGGGGAGAAGCAAAGGTGGCTTTCTGCCACAGGCTGTGCTACAAGGCTGCCTAGTGCTTCTCCTTCCAGTGACTCATCTCTAGCTTCAGGTGCTGAAGCAGTTCCCTGGGGCAATGGGACAGTTCTGACTGCCCAGACACAGCCTCCTGTGCCTGAACCAGTGCCCAGCACTAACCAACACTCCTGGCAGGGGCAGGATGTGGGTAGTACATGGACACACCAGCATGAGCACCACTCCCAGGGCTGTCAGTGTCAGTCTCAGCACTTCCCCCACATCTGTGTGGGCTGTTGAGGCTTGACACATTGCCTCCAGCCACACCTGGGCTGCAGGGGTGCCCCAGGGGCTATGGACTCCCTCCCCAGTTCCCAAAGGGACAGAGGGGGCCTCAGCAGCCCCTACCTGCTCTGCTTGACCTCCCATTCACTGCCAGCCACCTTATCCCATAGCACCTACAGCTTGGCCTCCAGTCACTAACTGGCCCACTCATGCTGCTTGACCTTGGCCACATGGTTGCTCAGCTGTTCCTGTGTGCTCTGCTCTGGGCCAGCAGCATCTGCTTCTTCTGCTGCACTAGCTCCTGGGCTGTGGAGCAGAGACAGGATGGGACATGCTTGCAGCAACCACTCAGCCTACAACACCTTGCCCCTGCTCCAGGCACTGCTCTGCATGGGGTCCTGGTTCAACTGCCCAAGGGTGCTCAGCACGTCCCTGCCAGGCCCTTGGGAATGGGGATGCACAAGGCCCAGCATTCTCTGGCCTGGGTCTGGCTGCAGGAAGGCAGGGTGCAGTGAGGGCAGAGATGTGGGTGCGTAAGTGTAACAAGTAGATGTCCCCGGGCTGGTCAGTCATTGGCCCACCCACTTACCTCTGGACTACTCGCCCACCTTCCTCACCTGCCACACTTCTGATGATACTGATTGTGGCAGAAATGCTGCCGTCTGTGTCTCCCTCCAGAAATCTGTCCTGGTCAGCTTGGGACACTGGAGTCGAATCCCTAAGGGAGGGGGGATTTTCCTCTCTGCCTATGTGACAAAAGCCTGGTGCCTCAGGTGTGGTCCTTCTGGTCAGCTGAGTGGGGGGAGGGAAAAGCCCCTGCTCCTCTGCCCAGGTACCCAGTGATGTTTTTTAAATCGGTTGGCTAGTTGCCAACACTGCTGGCTTCTATTGGACTGGGCTGCTGAGGTCAGAAAGGCTATGTAAGAGCCTGGTCCAAGGAGAAGGGGGAGAGAAGCCATTTTTCCAGCATGGCCCAAGCATCAGCACACAGGGAGAGAGTCTGATCCAACTGAAATGCCCTCTCTCTGGAAATCTCCAAGCCAGATCTCTACCATCTTCTGGATGATACTTGTAAGTGTTTCTAGAGCTAGTCAGCTCCCAGTGATGCATTTGCATATCAAACGGCGACCTCAGCCAGGCTGTTTTGCTCAATGGTAATCCCTTGATATTGCTCTACCTCTTACCCTCTTCTTACCCTACACTTTGTAACCAATACAGTTCTCCTTTGTGACTGGTGTAGGAGACTTATTGAGGGGTGGATTTAATTATGCCTAGGAGGCCCCTTAGGTCTGAGGACTAAGGAAGACTATCCTTTTTGGCCCCTGACTTGGGGAATAGCCCTAAGTGCTTGTATTGGGTTGAGTACCCGTAAGACTATTAGGACTGTGTTTCCCCGAGGACACAGAACCTAGAAGGTCCCCTCTCGGGGTGGTGGCAGCAGGTTACCCCTGGACTCTGCAGTGGGGCTCGACAGGGGGTCTGCCAGGGCTTAGGCGCCCCTGGGGAGACACGTGGAGTCCGGCAGGTGGACCGGGGTGGTTAGGTGGGAGGCTCAATGCAGGAGCTTCCCCTACTGGCCTGCCACACTGATTAAGATGTCAATCAAGTGGGAGGCTGCCCATTTACTTGCCTTGATGCCAAGGGCCTGTGTACACAGCTTTAACTTCATGGTGCAATAGTAGCATGTCTGACTTCAGATCAGAAGGATGTGTGTTCAAATCACACTGGGGTCAACTGTGTTTTTCTCAGTGGTTTCTGTTCTTAGGAGCCTCACCACTTGTGGTAGTTTTTTTTAACTTCTTCACAGTAAGGGTGGCCAAAACTTGGAATGGGCTCCCAAGGGAGGTGGTGCTCTCCCCTAACTTGGGGGTCTTTAAGAGAAGGCTGGATAGGCATCTGGCTGGGGTCATCTGACCCCAGCGCTCTTTTCTGCCCAGACACAGGGGGTCGTACTCAATGATCTGTTGAGTTCCCTTCTGACTCTAGCTAATCTATGACTATATACCATGACCCGTCCCTCGCAGATGGCATCCATGGCCTAACACCTGGCCCAAGCTTGTTCAGCCTAGCACTGGGCCTCCAGGTCATTTGGTCTGACACTCCTTCAGCAGGGCCTCACACCCAGCCTATAATCTGTTTGGACTAATACCCAGCTCATGACCATACTGCTCAGGACTCCCAGCCCCTACCATTTCCTGGGGCCTCAATCCTCTGCCCTGCACTGGGACTCACAACCAAGGTTCCCTGTGAGCTGTGTGGGTGTGAGGCCGTGCACAAAAAACTATCTTGCCACACATTAACTTTTTAATGCTGTGCAGCTGCCCAGAGAGGAGCTGGGCTGTGGCTTTCTGGAAACCTGGAGCACGGCGGAGGCATCGGGGCTGGTGCGGGACAGTTACCGGTGGTAAGTTACCCTTGGCTGCGCTCCACTTATCACTGCGCCAGCATCCTTGTGGGGAGGGAGAGCAGCGCAGGGCAGGCAGCAACTCTTTCCAGAGGCGAGATAGGGGTGGGGACAGGGACAGGGGCTGGGGCTGGGGCAGGGATGGGCACTGCGCAGTCTCTGCTGGCTCCAGGGAACTGCTCCACTCCCAGCCCCTTCGGGCAAGCTTTGCCCCAAGTCCCGATGCCAGGTGCCTCCTCGCTGCCTGGTCTGCCCAGTGGCAGGATGCACATGGCTTCAAGGGCTGTGGAGGCATGGAAGCAATGTTGATCATTTTTGAAAGAGTGATGAAATCTTCCAGATAGGGAAGAGGAGTAGCTAGACATGTCATTGTGACATTGCTCAATTATACATTTCCTAGTGTTGGATCCAGTCGTGATTTAAATGTCCCAGACAACTGGACTGTATATAGCAATGTACTATTCCATTTCTTCTATTCTATTCTGTGAAGAAGTACTAACAAAAAATCAAGTTGAAAAAGCAAAAAAAGAGATCAAGCTGGGAGAACAGTGATTCAGGAGCAGCTGCTCCCCGCATATAAAAAAGCCTGGGGTGGGATGGCGTGGGCCGGAGGAAGAGACAGGAGTGAGAGAAGACTCCGTGAGTGAGAGCTGGGAGAAGATGATGGGGTCGGGGAGATCCCTGGGGTCAGTCCAGTGTGCTGGGAAAGGCATGAATGACTAAATAAGGAAGCTGGGAGTCTCCGGGGTATATAAATAGACTGTAAGAGTGTATAGAGAGAAGTAGAGGTATGGGGAAGAGAGAAGCTGTGAGAAAGAAAGGTGCCACAAATGCTCCTAGAAAAAAAACTCAAAAACAAAACAAAAAACCACATTGAGATTGCTCTGGTTTTGCTTTTGTTTTGACATTCATGGTTCTTCGAGGGTGTTTGAGGGTATAACAAGGCTACTGCCCATCCTAGCAGGAAGAACACGGGAGTATCCCAAAAGGATTAACCCAATAGGATATTGCATAAGAAGAAAAAAAAATGAAAGTAAAATTTTCTGTGTAGTTAAAAAAACTGTTCCAAAGTTAATGTTATTCTGTTGTATATTACTAAAGAAGAAACTTCATAAAAGACTAACCCCTCCCAAATAAACAGTTGTAAATAGCCATGATGCAGATGTGTGTGAAATAGTTGTGTGTGTAAAAGAAAAAAAAAAAGAATAATAAAGAGAATTGTTCAACTCCATATAACTGTGATTCGAGTGATAACCTAAATCCGGGACGTCAGTCAAGAAAGGTATTGACTAGGTTGGGCCACTGATAGAAACCGCGAGAGATTGCCAGTATCCTACTGTGGCAATAATACCTCCCGACCAGTAACATCAAAATTAATAAAGATGTGGCAGGCGAGAGTCGGAATAGAGAGGAGGCCATAGCCAAGGCAATCAGGGGAAACATCACATGTTCTTATATACCTTCAGTGTTTCACAGTACCTGAGCGCTTTACAGAGTATATTAAATGATGTGATTTATGTCTGTCACATGCAATCCATTCTCTTTTGCATGCTCCCCTCAGGTGGAGACTTATACATAAACTTTTCTGTCTTAGTAGGGTTTTGTATTTTAATTTTTTTACTGTACACTTTGTAGCTATCGGAGAACAACTATTGCAAACAAGAGAGGCACACACACAAAAAATCTACTTAAAATTACACAGAGGCGGAAGAGAGCTGCTTAGATCAGAGGCATAAATGAAATGTTAATTTTTATATATAGTTTAGTATATAATATATATGTATAGTTTAGTATTTCAAGACCTTTTTCTCCCATATAATGTTGTGAGAATAATTTGTTCCGTACGCCAAAAGGGGGAGGCAGGACCAATTTGGGAACAGACCAAAGCCGCACGCTCACGGATCACTACACCTTAGAGGGAACATTGCTCACAACTCTCCTGGAGCCTTACATCTGGCTCAGTCTCCTGGAGCCTCACACATGGCTCTCTACCCCTGGAGCCTCACGCCTGGCTCTCAGGGCCCCCTAATACCCACAGGGTTGTGGGGCTTGGGGTTATAAGGCACCCCACACTCATCTTTCACTGGGGAAGCAACTGGCCTGGCATTTCCAGGGACTACCCCACCACCAGCAGCCCCACCAGACTGTGCCTGATTGGGGTTGCAGCCACCTGCCAGCTGCTTGGCTGCTGCCCACACCCCTATGAGTAACAGAGCACCCCATGTGCTCTTACAGTGAGCAGCAAGCTTTGTGCATGTGCACTGAGTTATGCATGTGTGTGCAGGGCACAACAAGCTGTGTATGTGCAGTGAGCAGGGTGAGGGAGGTGAGCTCTGTGTGTTTGGTGTGTGCACACAGCAAGCTCTTTATGTGCATATGCAGTGAGTTGCACATGCAGTGAACTCTGTGTGCAGCAAGCTCTATGTGTACATGAATGCAAGCTGTGTGTGTGTGCAGCAAACTGTGTTTGTAGCAAGCTATGTGTATGTATGTGTGCATGCAGTGAGCTGCATTCTGTGTACAGTAAGCTCTGTATGAATATATATGTATGTGTTTTTGTGCAAGATGCAGTGATTTCTGTGTGTGCATGCACAGCAAGCTCTGTGTGTGTATACAGTGAGCTGCCTGCAGTGACTGACCTCTGTGTGTATGTGCAGTGAGCGGTGTGTACATGTGCATGTGCAGTGAGAGGTGTGTACATGTGCATGCATGTGTCTAGCAAGCTACATGTATGTCTAAGTGCGCGTGTTGCGAGCTGTGTGTATGCAGTGAGCTCTATGTACGTGTGTACATATGCAGCAAGATCTGTGTGTTTGTGTCCAGTGAGATCTGCATATATGTGTACACAGAAACCTGTGTGTGCAGAAGTGTGTGTAGCCACTGCCAGCTGTGTCTGTATGCATGTGCAGTGAATGGTGTGTCTGGAGCAAGCTTTCTGTGTGTATATAGCAAGCTTTGTGTGTGTATGTGCATGTGGAGTGAGATGTGTGAGTGTCTGTGTGCAGTGAACTCTGTGGACAGCAAGTGGGGGGTGGGGGGAGTGTGCAGCAAGTTCTGTGTACCTAGCAAGCTGTGTATATGAATGTGCAGTGAGCTGCATGCATGCAGCGAGTGGGGTGTGTGTATGTGTGTGTGCGTGCAGCAAACATGTGTCTGTGCACTGAACTGTGTGTGTGCATAGGGAGCTATGTGCATGTATACTAAGCTGTGTGTGTGCAGTGATTTATGTGTGTGTGTGTCATACACTGGTCCAGTGCATGGCAAGGCAACAGCTTATCCATGCCCAGCCTGAGGTGGGTTGGGAGGGTGCCACACTGCTGTACGCTGGGCTTGGAAGGCTGACAGCTGACACTGCCCAGAGGACTTCCTTCCAGCTGATCTCTGACACCCCATTATGGGAGCAACAGAACCAGGCACTGTAGCTTTGACCAGCACTTAGTTTTTCTCTTTGATTCTGTGAAGCTACATGATCCCTTTTACACATGCAGATAAATGTGCGATCCTAGGCCCTTGTTTGCCTGAAGCCCTAACTAGCCTATTGCAAGCCTATTGCATACCTTGAACAATGACAACTTGCAGGGCTATTCTATCTCACCAGCATGTGTGTATGAAAGCCTACATTCACGTCTCACAATCTGCAGCAGCGGGTCTCAAACTCTGACAGATTATGCACCACCAATTTAAAATGATACAACCTTAAGTACCACCAGCAAATTTTTCAGTTCAAATTTAAGTACCACCAGCACATTTTTGTCATATAAAGTAATTACAGTAAATCTGTTAACGCATACCACCGTCAGGTTGTCTGCATACCACTGGTGGTACATGTACCACAGATTGGGAACTGCTGATCTGCAGGATTAATATGAAAAGTTAAAACCTGATCCCAGAGCTGATCAGACTTTGCTTACTACACCTGAGGGGCATATTTCTGCAGGAGTTCATAAACATGTTCTTATTCTCTCTTGATTAGATGTGACTGTTGAGATGTAAATACAGCAAGCAGCAACTTGCTAATGGGTTCCAAGGGAAATGGAGGTGGGAACTTTTGATCAACTTATGTTCCCCAGCCAAACTGGGTTATCACAGAACACCACACTGACGAATCCACTCCCCATCCCCCAGCAGTTTCAAGAGGCCGTCAATGGGAAGGAATACCCTGAGAAAAGGATAGAACTGAACAAGGGATGTCGAGTGATGAACCAGTCTGCAAGACTGAAGGTTCAGTGACACATGCAGATTGTTGGCAAATCTCTTTTCAGCCAGCTACTTGAAAAGCTACTGGGTGTAAAGACATTTCCACCAATTTGTATCACTTCAATATATTCATTACATCACAGTGACACAGAACAAAGATGTCCTGCACATATGGGCAAACACACACATGTTCCTTGGCCTAACCACTACACCTCATATCTTTTTCACAGTTGGAACAGGACTTAGGTGCTCAGTGCCTCGCTGTTCTAAATACTATGACCTAACGTGCTTCCCAGAGCTGGGACAGAACCCAGGTGCCAGGGCTCCCAGCTCTGCCAGACTCTGGCCCCAAGTCTGGAGATCTGAGGCATTGGCTGAGCTAAGCAGTGCTCAGGAGGAGAGAGGGCCTGCCCCAGCTAACGTTCATGGCTCAGGCTGCCCCTGCCCACCAGCATGGCCAGGTAGAGAGTGCAGGGCAGAGCTCACTGTGCCAGGTTCTGAGTTTTGAGCATTGTCCCTGGAGCCCGACTGCAGCCAGTGCTTGGTGACCAGACCTTGGCGACGATATCTGAAAGCTGCTGAAACAACAGGTGACAGGTTCTGCCAGTGATCTACCTGCAGGAGATTTCTAGGGAGATGGAGCAAGCCATGGTGGAGCAGGACCAATGGCGATGGGTAGGGGGCGCACGTGGGTGCACGTGCACCCTGAGTATGACGGTGCACCTCCTGCAAAAAGGCATTGTTGGTGGTGCCTGTAGGTGGTTGTCACTTGCCACCCTCCCCCCTCGCTGCCGACAGTGTCTGCGGGCAGTCTGTGATTGCTGCAGGCTGCCATCAATGCTGCTGGTGGTGTCAGCACTCGCCACCCCTCCGCCCCCACAACTGACAGAGCTGTAGGTCCCTGCAGCAGCTCCCCACTTGCCTTCATCATGCTCCCATCGCCGTGCTCCCCCAGCCTCCAGGGCCACACATTATTCATGAGCAGGACCACTCCATCCAGCAACATCAGCATGAGAAGGAGACCTGTATCACCCAGGTGAGGGCCTGGGTTTGGCCCCAGTCCCGGCCCCACCCCAGCCCCAGCCCCAGACAGCCTTGATCCAGCCTACACAGTGTAGGGGAGAAGCCAGGTGTTGTCCATCTTCAGGAGTGCTGTGTGCTTGGCTGTTTGCCAGCACTGCTGGGGCAGCCAGGCCAAGTAACCTCATGTTCCCTGCCCCACCTTGACAAAGTCCTTGGGTCCAGGCCTGTGGCTCCCCGGCATAGTGTGGCAGGCCAGTAGGGGGCGCTCCTGCATTAAGCCGCCCACCTCCCTGCGCCCGACCACCTTCCAGGCTCCGAGTGCCTCCCTGGGGTGCCTCCCGTCCGGCCGACCCCTTCCCTGGAGCACACCCGCTAGCCTGGGGTTCCCGCTGCCACCATCCAAGGCTCTGGACTCACTTCTGGCTCTGTGCACCTTGGAAAACACAGGCCTGATCGTCCAATGGGTGCTAGACCCAGTACAAGCACTTGGGGCACTTCCCCAAGTCAGGAGCTGATTAGGAAGCCTCCCTTAGTCCACCGACCTAAGGGGCCTCCTTGGCATAATTTAGACCCACCCCTCAATAAGTCTCCCACACCGGTCACAAAGGAGAACTTTATTGATTACAGGGGGTAGGGCGGAAACAG